>NW_021680660.1:409301-538680 GCF_001412515.2 Diachasma alloeum
CCCCCCGAAGGACGCCTCACAGCAACACGTTGAAAACCAAAACGGACCAGTCCTCGTCGACCGGTAAGTTGTGACACACCAAACACCCCATCCGTTCAATATTCTAAATCAATTTCTCCCTGTGAAATACTCAAGTGTATCTAGTCAAATCTTTAATTCAAATGGAGCATTTCTAATCCATTTTAAATCAATCATTTTCAACTTGATCCACAATTTCCCCTGGCGAGTAAGTTGCCCCGTATCAGCCCCCCAGTTACGGGGCAGTTAGGGGGCAGTTTGGGGCAGTTGTTTTTGGGGTTAAAACAATGGGGGGAAGTCCCAAAACAATGTAAAAATTAATTAATTAATTATATATAGGTAATCCGATGGTTAATTGTGTTGTTATTCATTAGTTTAATAAAATAATTACTAGTATACTGGGGGGTAATACAGGCCTATAGGGAAGATACCGCGAGATGGCGGTAGTATCGATTTCTTGACTAGTTTGGCCTGGTACACGGGCGCGGCGGGGAAAATAGAATTTCAAAAAGTGGGGTGGTGGTCAAATATCGCGCAAGGTATTGATGTATGGGGTGGAGACCCCACGTATGGTTGAGGGGTGAGAATATTATTATATTTTATCATCATATATGTTCCAGTATCTAATGATATATTGATGATATACTGAGATCTACATTATATATACATATATCTCTACATAAAAAATGAGGAGGGCGAGGAGGGTGGGGTGAAAATTCAGGCGACGTTCAGGGTCAGGGGGGGGGGTGAGCCTGTAAGGGATGGGGGTGATAATATTTATATAGCCTTTAAATATATATTTTTTAGTACATATTCCAAATATTTCACATATATCCGTTTCTATAATAAAAAAAAAGGGGGGGGCTGGTATTCAAAGGCCGCCAAGATTCAGGCGGCGTTCAGGGCCGGGCCGTGTATGGGGTGGGGGTGATAATATTTATATATCCTTTTAATATATATTTTTTAGTACATATTCCTATACCATCTATATATTTCATATATATCCCTTTCTATGATTTAAAAATTAGGGGGGGAGGGAGGGGTATTCAAAGGCCGCCACGATTCAGGCGGCTTTCAGGGCCGGGACGGGCCCTGTATGGGGTGGGGGTGACAATATTGATATATACGTTTAATATATTTCTTTTAGTATATATTCTTATATCACCAACATTATATATGCATATATCTTTCTACATCAAAAATGAGGGGAGGTGAAAATTCAGGCGCGGTCAGGGGGGCGATCCTGTATGAGGTGGGGGTGACAATATTTATATATCCTTTTAATATATATTTCTTAGTACATATTCCTATACTATGTATATTTTTCACATGTATCCTTTGCAATCAATGGAAAAAATTAGGGGGGGTGGGGGCAGGAATTCAAAGAACGCCAAGATCCAGGCGACATTCAGGGTCAGAAGGGCGGTAATATTTATTTATGTTTTTGAAATGTAGGTCGTTGACGCTCATCGCTCACCGCGGAAAAACATATATGTGGATATTTTTATGCGACATATGTGTAATATATACGGAAAATATATTTGATCACCTAAAATTGACAAATATGTCGCATTTATACTCTTTTCCGTGCGGGCATGGCCGGCGGGGGGGTGGGTGGCCATGGATAAGGTGAGGTCGAGAATATTCATACATATTTTTGAAATATATTTCCTATCACGTACGACACAGGCCATGGCCGTTCCATGGCCGTGGCCATGAGGACTTGAAATTTTAGCCAGTCTCGATGACCCCTAATAGTTGAGGTTCATAAGGGTCAGATTGTTACCAAGGTATAAAAGAGTGTTATGAGACCCGAACACTCAGATCCAAGCGTTCAATAGAGCCCAAGGGTCAAATAGGAAGTTGGGGTTAATTAAATATTGAAGGTCAAAAAATCATATGATTTCGTATATACAGTACATATATGTGATAAAATTTATCATGTATGAAAATTTTCTATAGGATTTCCTATGGAAAATTCTATAGGAAATGCTATGGAGAATTCGAACATTTCCTATAGGATTTCTTATAGGATTTTCTATAGGATTTTTCTTAATCCGTCTCCTATAGGAAACCCCATGGGAACCTATAGGAAAAATCCTATGTGAAATCCTATAGAAAATGTTCGAATTCTCCATAGCATTTTCCATAGGAAATCCTATAGGAAATTTTGTAGAACATTTTCATACGTGATAAGATGAATAATATGAATATAATATGAATTCCTGGGCAATTCATAAGTAGTCCATGGAAAATTCGTAGGAAATTCCTTGGGAATTCATTTGAATTCCTCATGTGCACCTTGTGGGGCAGGCGGCCATTTATAAGATGGGGGGGGGAGAAATTGCATACATAGTTTTGAAATATATCACGTACTAAAATTTCGAAGAGGAAACCCTAAAAACGGAATTTCTATAGAATTTCTATTGGATTTTCACTACGTTTTTTGTCGTTTCTATTGACATGTTCGATAGGAAATATTACATAGAAAATTGTCAATAGAAAAAAAAAGTCAATAGGATTTCATTTTTCTATGGAATTTTTCTCACTCACATTTTCTAAGTTTTTTTGAGTTATTTTTTATTTTCTTCTCTTCAAAAAAATCGAATGAAAAAACTTCGAAAATTTGAGCGGAAAAAATTCTATAGACAACGAAATTCTATAAACTTTTTCTATAGAATTTCCTATCGAACACGTCAAAAGAAGCGGCCAAAAATGTATAGAAAATTTAATAGAAGTCTTATAGAAAATCTATAGAAATTCCTATAGAATTCTTTAGGGTTTTTTTATTGAAAATTTTCGTACGGGATATCTCCATACTTTTTTTTGATTAACTTTTCCTACTGAATTCGGTGAAATAGCTCTTTGAAAAATTTTGATAAATTCTCGAAACGGAGTTCTGGAAAAATTCTCGAGAAGCAATTCTGGATAAATTTTCGGGAAGAAACTCTAGAGAAATTCTCAGAAAGAAATTCCGGAGCAATTCTGGAGGAATTATTAAAAGGAAATTCGGGAGGAAATCCGGATAAAGTATCAAAAAGAAATTCCGAAGAAATTTTTGTTAATTTGTCATAAGAAATGCTGATGAAACTCGCCAGAAGAAACTGTGGAGAAATTCTTAAGAAGGAATTTTGGAAAAATTATTTAGAAGAAATTTTGAAGATATTCTCTAAACGAAATTATGGAGAATTTCTCGACAACAAATTCTTGAAGCATGCTAAAATAATCCTGGAGAAATTCTTGAGAAGAAATTCTGTAGAAATCATCCAAAAGAAATTCTGGAGGAATTATTGGGAAGAAATTCCGAAGGAAATTCGGAGAATTTATCAAAAAGAAATCCAGAGAAATTATCAAAAAGTAATTGCAGAGGAATTTTTGCGAATTTGCCAGAAGAAATTTGGATGAAACTCGCAAGAAGAAATTGGGGAGAAATTGTTGAGAAGTAATTTAAAAAAAATTATTTAAAAGAAAATCTGAATATATTTTCTAAACGACATTATGGAAAATTTCTCGACAGCAAATTCTTCAGGTATGCTCAAGGACTCCTGGCGATACTCTTCAGAATGAATTCTGGAGAAATTCTCCAAAAGAAATTGCGGAGAAATACTTGAGAAATTATTTTTTAAAAATTCCTCAGGAATTTTTTAGAATTTGTAAGAAGAAATGTGAGAAATTTCAAATGATTTATATTATATATACATATATCGCTCTCTATAAATGCAAAAATTAAGAGGGGTGGATTAAATTATTTAAATTATATATACATAGTTCGCTCTCTATAAATAGAAAAATAGGGGGTGGCCACATATGGGGTGGGGGTGATAATATTTATATATATCTATAATATATATTTTTCAGTACATATTTTTATATCATGTATATATTTCACATATATCCCTTTCTATGAATAGAAAAAGAAAGCGAGGGGGAAATTCAACAGATCCCAAAATTCAGGTGACTTTCAGGACCAGGAAGGTGGCCCCAGGTGAGCTGGGGGTGATAATATTTATATATGTTATTAATATATATTACTTAGCACATATTCTTATAGAATGTATATATTTGATATATACCATTTTTATGATAAAAAAAATAAAGGAGGGGTGGGATCCAAAGAACGGCAAGATTCACGCGGCATTAGGGGCTGTGGAGTGGCTCTGTATGAGGTGGGGCTGATAATATTTATATATGTTTTTAATATATATATTTATTATATATTTCTAGATCATATATATATTTGATATATACCTCGGCCCTGGCGGCATATCCTGATCATCGGAGTGGGGGGGTGGGGGGTGACGATATATAAATAATCGTATATCTATCAGGGACTTGGAACGCGTTACCGTTTCGTTCCCGTTCCTCAGCTAGGAAACGAAACAAAACGGTAACGTTACTGCCAGGAATGATAAAAAAAAAAACTGCCAGGAACGAAACCTTGGAACGAAAATCGAATGACATCATCACTTAAGAAAAATTTCGTGTAAAAATCGAGTGAGAGTTCCCATTCTAGATTTTTTTTAATTCTAAAAATGTATCCATGTTAGTTAATTACGTACCATAAACCATAAAATATGGCAATTTCTCGTTGCCGAAAAATGAATTTTATGGCATAAAATTATCTGTGGGGATAATTTTATGAAAATTTTGCGGATGCTGGACAGTGATATATTATTTATTCCAAGCAGTCATTCTTTATTATTATTTGTGAAAATTCTCAAAAGTATGTTCTTTATATTTATAATTCAAATCAAACTACAATTTCAATTCTCCAAAAAAATACATGAACGAATCTAACGGTTCTGTTGATGCAAAATTGCTCTAAAATTCCTAAAAGCCTTTTTCTATTTTTAAGCTTTCATCGATTTTTCATCATGGAGAAAAAAAAATAAATAAAGGAAAATAAGCACAGTATGGTGTATTTTTTAGGCATCTATTCAGTTTTGCATGAAAAACTGATAAATGATATGTAAATGACCATTGCGAATTATCGTCCAATATTTTTGTATTAATTCTGGTTTCATCGTAAAATTGAAACAATATTTTAAAGACAATTTCAGAAAATAATCGGCCGCAGATTTGTCGGCCATTTGGCGGAGACTCAACCACAAAATTTTATTTGAATTTAATTTCAATTTGAGGGCAATGAGGGCCACGAAATGAAAGTCAGATTTCATGAGTCAAGTTTCACGCGAAAGTGAATTTTCATGAGGCCCACGTGGGCTATGAGGGCCACGAAGTAGAACTCACATTTTATGAGTTCCACGACGGCAACCAGGGCCACGGAGAGAAAGTCAAATTTTATGAGGCTCACGAAGGCAATGAGGGCCACGGGGCGAAAGTCAGATTTCACGAGGGTCACAAGGACAACGAGGGCCACAAGGGGAAAGTCAAGTTTCACGCGATAGTCCAATTCTGAGGCTCACCAGGCCCACGAGGGCCACGACGTGAATGTGAAATTCCACGAGGGTCACAAGGGCAACGAGGGCCACGAGGAGAATGTTAAATTCCTCGAGGTCCAGGAGGGCCACGAGATGAATCTCAAATTCCACGAGGACCAGGAGGGCCACGAGGTGAATGTCAAATTCCACGAGGGCCACGGGGCAGAAGTCAGATTTCACGAGGGTCACAGGGACAACGAGGGCCACAAGGGGAAAGTTTAGTTTCACGCGATAGTCAAATTCTGAGGCTCACAAGGCCCACGGGGGCCACGAGGTGAATGTCGAAATTCACGAGGGTCACAAGGGCAACAAAGGCCACGAGGAGAATGTTGAATTCCTCGAGGTCCACGAGGGCCACGAGGGGAAAGTCAGATTTCACGAGGCTCACAAGGACAACTAGGGCCCCGCAACGAAAGTCAAACTTCACGAGATTCACAAGAGCTGTGAGGGCCATGACAAAAAAGTCAAATTGTATGAGGATCACAAAGGAAACGAGGTCCACGAGGCGAAAGTCAGATTTCACGAGGCTCACAAGGACAACTAGGGCCCCGCAACGAAAGTCAAACTTCACGAGATTCACAAGAGCTGTGAGGGCCATGACAAAAAAGTCAAATTTTATGAGGATCACAAGGCAACGAGATCCACAAGGGGAAAGTCAAGTTTACCGCGATAGTCAAATTCTGAGGCTCACAAGGCCCACGAGCGCCACGAGGTGAATGTCGAAATCCACGAGGGTCACAAGGGCAACAAGGGCCACGAGGAGAATGTTAAATTCTTCGAGGTCCACGAGGGCCACGAGGGAAATGTCAAGTTCCATGAGGGCCACGAGGTGAATGTCAAATTCCACGAGGGCCACGGGGCGAAAGTCAGATTTCACGAGGGTCACGAGGGCAACGAGGGCCACAAAGGAAAATCAAGTTTCACGTAATAGTCAAATTTAATATTAATGCATTTCGTTAATCACGCGATAGTCAAATTTTATGAGGCTCACGAGGACAATAAGGGCCACGCAACGAAAGTCAAACTTCACGAGGTTCACGAGGGCAGTGAGGGCCATGACAACAAAGTCAAATTGTATGAGGATCAAAAAGGCAACGAGGTCCACGAGGCGAAAGATTTCACGAGAGTCACAAGGACAATGAGGGCCACGAGGCGAAAGTCAGATTACACGAGGGTCACAAGGATAACGAGGGCCACGTGGGCTATGACGACTACGAAGCAGAACTGACTTTCCCCTCGTGGCCCTCGTGCAATTTGACATTCCCCTCGTGATTCTTGTGGGCGTCGAGGAATTTTCACATTCCTTTCGTGGCCTTCGTTGCCCTTGTGACCCTCATGAAATCTGACTTTCGTCTCGTGGCCCTCATGAAATCGAACTTTTGCCTCGTGGNCGAAGCGGAACTGACTTTCCCCTCGTGGCCCTTGTTGTCTTTGTGATTCTCATCAAATCTGACTTTCGCCTCGTGGCCCTCGTTGTCCTTGTGACCCTCGTGTAANCGAAGAAATTGTCGGAATGAAATTCCGGAAGAATTCTTCAAAAGGAATTTTCAAGAAACTCAGAAGAAGAAATTCTGGAGAAATTTTTCAGAAGAAATTTTGGATAAATTCTGAAAAAAAAATTCTGGCGAATTTATTGAGAAAANCGAGTTCTGCTTCGTGGCCCTTATAGTCCACGTGGGCCTCATGAAAATTGACTTTCGCGTGAAACTTGACTCATGAAGTCTAACTTTCATTTCGTGGCTCTCATTGCCCTCAAATTGAAATTAAATTCAAATACAATTTTGTGGTTGAGTCTCCGCCAAATTGCCGACAAATTTGCGGCCGATTGTTTTCTGGGATTGTCTTTAAGANAAGAAAAAATTCTGGGGAAACTCTTGAGAAGAAAACCGGGAGGAATTCTCAAAGAGAATCTCTGAAAGAATTTTCGAAGGGAAATTCTCGATTAAAAATTCTGGAGTGGATATTCTGAAGAGAATCAGAAAAAAAATTCCGCAAAAAGTTTTGCGGAAAAATTATGGAGAAGCTCGTAAGAAGAAATTCTGGAGAAACTCGCATGCAGACATTCTCGAGAAGTTCTGCAGGAATCCGGGANATATTTTTTTGGAGAATTGAAATTGTAGTTTGATTGAAATAATTAATAAATATAAAGAACATACTTTTGAGAATTGTCACAAATAATAACAAATAATTAATGGCTGTTTGGAATAAATAATATATAACTGTCCGGCACCCGCAATATTGTCATAAAATTATCCACACGGATAATTTTGTGTCATAAAATTCAGTTTTCGGCACAGAGAAATGCCATATTTCATCGTTTATGGTACGTAATTAACTAACATGGATACATTTTTAGAGTAAGAAAAAGTCTAGAATGGGAACTCTCACTCAATTTTTACACGAAGGGTTCTTCTTCAGTGATGATGTCATTCGACTTTCGTTCCAAGGTTTCGTTCCGGGTGGTAACGTTACCGGACTTTCGGTACAGGGTTTCGCTTCAGGTAGTAACGTTACCGGACTTTCGGTACAGAGTTTCGTTCCAGGCGGTAACGTTACTGGACTTTCGGTACAGGGTTTCGTTCCTGGCGGTAACGTTACTCGAGTTTTGTTCCAGGTTTAGTTTCGTTCCCCACTGCGTTCCTTGGAACGAAACGGAAAAACCGCAGTTTCGTTTCGTTCCAGAGTTTCGTTCCAAGTCCCTGAGTTCTTACACGCAGAACCCGCATTTTGAGCCGTCGTTCGAGATGAACCACCTCCGCGATCTATTTCATTTTCAATGGGTTATCTTTCGAAATTTGCCAAAAAAAAATGAAGTGAGCGAGAGAAAATAGGAGATTTTGACTTCTCATACATTGAAATCAGCTGGATCAAACTCGAGTTATTGAACTGAGATAAAAGAACCAAAAAAAAATCCTATCTAAAATTTTGATTTTAAAATATATCTGAAAATATACATATGTATGAAATGTACATAGGGGTATGTAATAGAAAATAGAGTTTGATAAGAGGTATAAATGTTATAAATGTATATACATATAAAATCTCCAACGGTCTTGAACGTTGCCTGAATTGTAGCGTCCCCTGAATTTGTACTCTCTTCTGTTTTTCTCAATATGGAATAAAAAGTATATATTGAAAATATGTATAAATATTCTCACCCTCACCTTAAGCTTCAACGACCTAGCATTCCCGATTTTCCGGAGATGTTGCGAGGATGTGGAAAAAAGGCAAAAAAGCCTTGAAATATGATTGTGAAATTATGGGGCAGGAGGGAATGGCAGGATATGCATATTTGTATGTCTAATGCTACATGTCCAAAAGCTTTCTTGAGTCAGGAGTATGTTTATTTCTAATGAACCATTAATTATAAATAAGCAATTAATTTGAAATAATTCAATGAATGATAATAGTGGGAGGTCAGAGTAAATTCGACAGCATTTCTTTTTGAAAGTTTCTCCCCATTTTTTTCCAAGAATTTCTTCAGGATGCCTTCAGAAATTTTTTTTGGAAATTTCTCCAGAATTTATTCTCCCGAATTGCTGCAGAACTTCTCCAGAATGTCTTCTCGAGAATTTCTCCAAAATTGCTTCGTGCGGGTTTCTCCCAAATTTTTCGTGAAAAAATTTTCCTGAATTTTTTTTTCAGAATTTCCTCCAGAATTCCTTCCTGACAATTCTTAATCGAGATTTTTTCTTGGACAATTCCCCCAGAATTTCTTTGCGAGAATTTTTATACAATTTCTCCTCCAGATTTTTTCGATAATTTCTTCTCGAAAATTTCTCCACGATTCCTCGCGAATTTTTCCAGTATTCCTGCCGAATATCTCAAGAATTCCTCCTAAAAAAAAGTTCGCCAGTTTCTTTTCGCGAAATTATACGGAACTTCTTCTCAAGAATTTCTCCGAGATTCCTGGAGAATATCTCCAAGATTCCTCCGGAATTTTCTCTTCAGGATTCCCACAGAATACCTCGAGAATTTTTCCTCGAGAATTTTTTTTTGGGAATTTTTCCAGAGTTTCTCTCCTAGAATCTCTTTAAATTTTTATCCCCAATGAGTTTACCACAATTCCTAGATTCTCTTGATTTCAGACTTTGTGGAGAAATTCTCTGGAATTTTTTATCGTGAATTTCTCCAAAATGTCTTATCAAAAAATCCTCCTGAATCTCTTTTTAAGATTTTCTTCATAATTCTCTCTAGAAAATTCTCTCTCCAGAATTTCTCTTGTAAAATTTTGCCAGAATTGCTTCTTAAGAAGTACCGGAATTTTTTCTGAAAAATACCCCCTGTATTGCTTTTCAAGAAATTCTTCATAATTTCTTCTCGCGAGTTTCATCAAAATTCATTCTGGCAAATTCGCAAAAATTCCTCCGAAATTTCTTTTCGATAATTTTTCCTGTTTTCTTCCGGAATTTCTTTTTGATAATTCATCACGGAATTGCTCCGGAATTTCATTCTGAGAATACCTTTTTTTAAAATAATTTTTCCAAAATTTCTTCTCATGAATTTATCCACGATTTCTTCTCGCGAGATTCATCAAAATTTCCGGAGTAATTTTTTAGAAATAAATTTGCAGAAACTCACAAGAAGAAATTCTGAAGAAATTGTCGGAACGAAATTCCGGAAGAATTCTTCAAAAGGAATTTTCAAGAAACTCACAAGAAGAAATTCTGGAGAAATTTTGGAGAAATTCTGGAGAAATTTTTCAGAAGAAATTTTGGATAAATTCTGAAAAAGAAATTCTGGCGAATTTATTGAGGAAAAATTCTCGAGATATTCTGGCGGAATACTGGGGAAAATTCCCGAGGAATCGTGGAGAAATTTTTGAGAAGAAATTATAAGAAAGTTTTCAGGGAGTAATTGTAGGAAAGTTTTCAAGGAGTAATTGTAGGAAAGTTTTCAAGAAATAATTGTCTGAAAATTCTCGAGAAGAAATTGTAGAAGAATTCTAGTGAAGAAATCCTAAAGGAATTCTTGAGAAAAAATTCTACAGGAATCCTTGAGGAGAAATTCTGGGGAAACTCTTGAGAAGAAAACCGGGAGGAATTCTCAAAGAGAAACTCTGAAAGAATTTTCGAAGGGAAATTCTCGATTAAAAATTCTGGAGTGGGTATTCTGAAGAGAATCAAAAAAAAAATTCCGCAAAAAGTTTTGCGGAAAAATTATGGAGAAGCTCGTAAGAAGAAATTCTGGAGAAACTCGCATGCAGACATTCTCGAGAAGTTCTGCAGGAATCCGGGAAAATAAATTCCGGTAAAATTCTCAAAAAAAAAACTCCGGAAAAAATCTTAAAAATAAATCCTTGGGAAATCCTGGAGAACACGTACGAAAATTTTCAATAGATAACCCTAAGGAATTCTATAGGAATTTCTATAGACTTTCTATAAGACTTCTATTGAATTTTCTATACGTTTTTAGCCGTTTCTTTTGACGTGTTCGATAGAAAATTTTTTAGAGAAAGTTTATAGAATTTCATTGTCTATAAAATTTTTTCGGTTCCAATTTTCAAAGTTTTTTCATTCGATTTTTTTGAAGAGAAGAAAATAAAAAATATCTAAAAAAAACTTAGAAAATTTGAGCCGAAAAAATTCTATAGAAAAATGAAATTCTATTGACTTTTTTTTCTATTGACAATTTTCTAGGTAATATTTCCTATCGAACATGTTAATAGAAACGACTAAAAACGTAGTGAAAATCAAATAGAAGTTCTATAGAAATTCCTTTTTTAGGGTTTCCTATTCGAAATTTTAGTACGTGATATATTTCAAAACCATGGATGCATATTCTCACCCATATCTTATAAATGGCCACCCGCCTCCCCCTCCCGCCACGAGAGTCACCTGAACCTTGATGTCCTTAAAATTTCCGCCAGCCCACCCTAATTTTCTTCATTCATAGGAAGGGATGTATATCTAATTGATACATACTTAGAAATATGTACTAAAAAAAATTTGTTTGAAACATATATGAATATTATTACCCCCACCCCATACGGGAACCCAGTGGCGCTGAACTTTGTCTGAATATTGATGGCATTCTTTCATTATTTACCCCCCTCCTTTTGATGTTTCCATTTATGTTGAGAGATATGTATATATATTGTACATGATATAGCAATATGTCATAGGAAATATATTTCAAAAATATGTATGAATATTCGCGACATGCCCGCACGGAATAGAGTATAAATGCGACATATTTGTCAATTTTAGGCAATCAAATATATCTTCCATATATATTACATATATGTCGCATAAAAATATCCACATATTTTTTTTTTCGCGGTGAGCGATGAGCGTCAACGACATACATTTCAAAAACATAAATAAATATTACTGCCCCTCTGACCCTGAATGTCGCCTGAATCTTGGCGGCCTTTGAATACCCCNCCTCAACCATACGTGGGGTCTCCACCCCATACATCAATACCTTGCGCGATATTTGACCGCCACCCCACTTTTTGAAATTCTATTTTCCCCGCCGCGCCCGTGTACCAGGCCAAACTAGTCAAGAAGTCGATACTACCGCCATCTCGCGGTATCTTCCCTACAGGCCTGTATTACCCCCCAGTATACTAATAATTATTTTATTAAACTAATGAATAACAACACAATTAACCATCGGATTACCTATATATAATTAATTAATTAATTTTTACATTGTTTTGGGACCTCCCCCCATTGTTTTAACCCCAAAAACAACCGCCCCAAAACTGCCCCCAAACTGCCCCGTAACTGAGGGGCAAGATACTCGCCAGGGTCGAATCGTTTTGAGTTATATCTCACCCATGTATTTCAACTAAAAATTTACTAATCATTGGCATGAACAAATCACAGAAATTGCACCTAACAACAAACAAATAATTCTAGATACTTATGACAACTCAAGAAACGAAATCATTTGTAAATATCACATATCTCTATCAAACAATTGAAAATCGAAATGAACCTCGCCTAATTCAATTTAATAATAGTACATTAGAATACAAGGGCACAAATTTCGTTTTCGACGAATGTGAAGTTTACAGGCCGAGCCGAAGGCGAGGTCTGTGTTCACATTCGTTGAAAACGAAGTTTATGCCCGAGTGGTCTATACCATTTTATGCCACATCATGCAGAAGTCGCGTTTGAAGCACGCTGCGCGAAGCGCAGCGTGCGATGAACTCGACTTATTGCACGGCGTGCCATAAATAAAATGAAATACAATAAAAGTCCTAAGTAATCGGAGTGAGCTTAATTGTTAGCTCAGGAGTATTGCCCTGTCGGTTCACAGTACCACACAGTATATGGTGTGCCTTGAATATAGTTCATTGTCTGGCTTTGGCATCAGAACAATCACGAAAAATAATTCAAGAATCGTGTGCACACATACTCAAATCATCCTAGTAAGATCTGGCTTACTGTCCTCGTTGGTTAATGTTGTACAAAATGTAGAAAATTTGGTATCTCATCTGGATGTGGTAGAGTATAAGTAATTCGACGTTCAAAAATGGAATCGAGAATGGTGAAGAAGCTCCTCCTGCTGGCTGACTCGTTATCTAAGAGTACTACCTCCCTCTTCCTCCCTTCCATTTGACAATAAACGTGTAAATCAGTTTCACCTCTCTCTTCCACTCACTGTTAGCATCGGAGCTAGAAGCAGATCGATAGAGCGGAGTCTGCGTCTGTGGAGCAGGCAGTTATATTTCTTTACTGCCTGGTGCGGGTTGCACCCGGTATGCAGGTCTGAGACTCCTCCCAACCTGGTAATACTCACCATATTGGGTGTACTATTTCAACTTAACACTTTGGAGATAAAATTCAGTCTCATGGGGATCACTCAAGGGAAGATTTAATCCCGATAAAATGCTGCGAATGGATTGGACTGAGAGATTCTAGCATTTACGTACTTGATGGATTTTTCTCGTGTTTTTTTAGGTAGTTCATCCTTCGGTTTCTACATTATCACTTTGGATTATTTGTGAATTTTTTCAGCGGGGATTGCAAGCTCTTCGGAAGATGAATAAAATTTTACGGAAGTTGAGAAAATATTTTGGGATGAGTTGGATGGGTGAGATGATTGTGAGAAAAGATGTGTCCTTCGAAAAAAACTCGGTTGTTGGTTATGATCAGGTCTGAGATACTTTGGAAAAAATCTGTCAACCACTCAATGTCACCGGGGTTTAACGTTTTTAATACCCATATCGAAGTTTAAGACCTACCTAATGCTGGTAAGTTCTAAAGGGTTGTTCAACACTTATGAGTTGGTGCATTTGAATTCAATTTTGGTTAATTCCTATGCATTATAATCACTAGAATTATTAATTTCTGTGATTATAGGACTTTCATCAACTTCGCTGTCCTTTTAACAGCAATTTTGTCTTATCTACTATTGAAAGTCTCGGTTCCTTAATAGTGAGTTAGCACTATTTATCTCGTCGTGGTCGACTGGAAGGCCCTCAAGAAACCTAAAGTTAGTAGGCTCATAAGGGTCTCAGATTTTTAATAGTTATTTTCCATAATTTGACTCAGAATGAGGGATGGGGAGGATTCGTGAAGTAAGTGACCAATTTTTAGTCTAAAAAAATCATCTCTCAATATGGCGTACATGGTGCTCGACTAGAAATTTGACTCGGCAAACCCTTCGGCCCTCATGCGGCATGCCGAGCCTGACGCTCGGTGCTGGTGTGGTAACCGAGTCCGGCCCAGATGAGGCGCATTACGCGAGTTTCACGTTCGGGCCGGATCATGGTTGCCGTATTCAAGCAGAGTCGTGGGGGCCAATTAAAATTATTATTAATCTTATTGGGAATTTATCATCAACTCTCAAAATTGTTCCGAAAATTTTCAAATGACATCGGTTCAATAATTTCATATTGCATATGTACACATGGATGATTCGACTATCCACGATCATTCTTAATAGGGTAAAAAAAAGAAAATAATTATATGCTATCAAAATTGATCAGCTCTTATTTATCACTCTTGACTCCCTAACGTATTTATTGCTGAGAAACCGATTTTTTTTAAAGTAAAATATTCCACCCATGACTGGTTTCGAACACGTGACCTACAGATTATTAATCCTACGCCTTAGTCAACTAGCCTATACCGTGCTATTCGTGCATTTTGAAATTCGTACTGTCTATATAAACCACGGTCGCCTGCACATACATATTTTTATCATGTTTTTCAACATTTAAATAGTTTGATATGATATTACCAATTATAAATTCACCCCCCCCCCTCCCCCTCCTACTTTCGGCAGACGTTCGGTAGACATTCGGCAATCGGCTAGGATTTTATCAGTGTCCACTAGTCCTAAGATGGAATACAAGTGATGATATCATCCTATTCGAGGGTATAGACGGATACTGAGGATACATTAGCAAAAAAAAAAGTAAGGCGATTATCTTGGTTACATGGGAGGAATATGCAATCCTGATGGCCGACTGACCCTAAAACAAATTGAAGGGGGGGGGTCTATGATGAGAAGAATATTCTTCCGATTTGTCTAAGTCGGCTGGTCAGATGAGATATGCCTTATCCCGGGCCTTATGAGAACCACATGTGGTATACCCTATTCGGCATGCCTGACAATACACGAGGCTCGCACCGAATTCGGTGGAGATGCGGTGAAGCCGGATTTGGTATGCCTTATCTGGGCCTTATGAGAACCACATGTGGTATACCCTATTCGGCATGCCTGACAATACACGAGGCTCGCACCGAATTCGGTGGAGATGCGGTGAAGCCGGATTTGGTATGCCTTATCTGGGCCTTATGAGAGCCAGATGAGGTGTACCCTATTCGGCATGCCTAACAAAAAACGAGACTCGCGCCGAATTCGGTGGAGGCTAGATCCGGCATGCCGTACATAAATTCTAGTCGGGTGGAAGCATGGGGTCTCAGAATCACGAGCTCAGAAATTCGAATCATGAAAAGGTTAAGCTCCGAGAATTATTTCATCATAATGTTCAACTGAAAACTCATACCACGGTATGAAATAATTCAATATATATAGAGAATATTTGCTTGAAAATTGTGCTCACTCTCATTCAATATATCTACCTGAATTCACAAGCTTCATGTCTCACTCTTAGCTGCATTATTTACATTTCTGTGAAATCAAATGTATGGTGGGAAAAAAGGAAAATATCCAGTTACAAATGAGCTCTGTATTGTCCATAAAACATTGAAAGCACAATGTTTGTTGGTAGAAACAAAATAGAAGATCCTTCATTCGCTCAAGCATGAAACATGATGTATAAATTTTCCGGATCGGGCATAGACTCTATCAATTTGTTAAACCCCATGGGCTCAATTGTGCTTCAACGACGGATGGACTTTCAATAAAGCGTGTAAATATATATTTATGGCAATATATGTCCCGAAATTGTCAGCCAGCAATGCAGACGAAGAACAATTATTTCAGTTGTCATAATTTGAGAGCTTTTATGATTTCCCGATGACAAACTTTAATATTTTAAGGGGCATATGACGCCCCTTGGGGGGTTTTGACGAGTTGGACACTAAAAATATTATAGCTATCGCAATATTAAGTACTCAATCTGAAATGAATAATATTCTATTTAATAATTGAAATTTCACAAATCTCTTTTTATCCCTGACTGAATGATATTTCGAATACATCAAGAATAACGGGAAGATGAGCATTGTGATATTCAATTCAGTCACTCGGAGAACAATATTTCATGAGATAAAATTGATGATGAAGTCCGCCAACTGAAACATGAGAATTTCCAACAGCTTTAATATTTACACAGTTGTTCGGAATTATCAATTCAGCCCGGCTCGCTTCCGGATTAACGAATAATTGTTGACAATGCTTGCATGTGTCCGAGTGAAATGTGAAATTATTTTGAAAGGGTAAATACTGAACAGGTCACTTGTATGCAGCTTACACAGCAGCAAGCAATCAGAGTTACAGCCACACAGGAATAATGACGAGATGTACATGCTGTGCACTTTGTCCAGGTCGATAGTACAAACTGCCCCTCTCCACGTGAATATCGCGACTGAGTAAAGGGCATCGGGCATCGAATGAAGCCCCTGACCGTTCAAATTTCTCGTTGGGAAATTGAACAAAAAATTATAAAATGAAGAGCGATGAGATATTCCCATTCGAAATCAATAATACCATGATTACAAAATGTAATTGATTGCAGGTTATTACCACTCTGATTACAGTGGTTAGTGATTACAATAATTAATGTTCCGTTTCCAAACGAAATATTTATCGAATTTCTACGAAATTTATCCATTATTAAAAATTGCTCTTTATGTAGGATCCATAATAGTAGTTTTATTTTCAAGATATGATTAAATTTATTCAATAAGAAAAATACTCAAATCCATGGAATATTCTACAAGTTCATCAATACTTCGCAATTTATTCACTTTCTCAAAACGTCTTGATTTGATAGTTCAAAATTTCATTTAATTTTGCACTCATCCACTCTCACTCTATTTTCCACGCATTCTATCTCTCTTTTCATTCTCGAATGTTCTCCCATTTAATATCTGCGCTATTATCTCCCTACCTAAGGCCCAAGCTGACCCTCTTTTGTTCCTCTACCCTTGGTCCCTCAATTACGCTACGTACATTACATTTATTTCACATGATAATATCATGATTACGAGAAATCTAACCATGTAATTTCAGTGATGACGATGTCTTCATTGATTTCACTGAAACAGCAATTTGATTACACCAGTGATAGACACAATGATTACGAATATAAATAACCCCTCGGTCAACAGTAGAAATTGGATAGATATCACAGACAAGAATCGACAGCATTTTGTCTAATTGAAAAATTGATTCCAGATTGAAGAGGTCAAGGTAATCTCCTTCGACTGAAATAGAATCCATTTTCACCGGGCATTCAGTTCCCTCAATTTTCGAAACTGAGGAGATTTTACTTAGTGCATTCAGGATAGAAATCTCCTTCTGGTCGACAAATCTCCTAGCACTGGGGAAATTGAATTAAGCAATCGTGCACCCGGTGTATGACTTAAATAATCGATGAACAGGTTCCTTCCATTCCTGAAGCAACAACTGCGGGTCTTTCTTGCTATTTAATCAGATTGAATGTTCAGAGAGGAGAATGTTTATTTTCGGAGTGCTTGGGTAATTTCTTGATTGAAGGTGGGCCATTTAATTTGATGCCTTCCGGAGCGTTGTATTATTTACTCTAGGTAAGTTGAGAATTCTCGTTAGAATGCTCTCATTTGGAATTAATTATAACACACTCCACTCGTTGATAATTCCAAACAATCTTCACGAAAATTCTGGAACATTTACAATTGACAAATTCATTGAGATTTTTGTGATCAGTTTTTGTAACTAGGACATAATTATTTTGAATCAACGGAATCACTTGTAACCATGTCAATACTTAATGTCAATACTTAACCATGTCAATACCTAATCACTGCAATCAGGTGTAATAACCACGTGTAATGACTTACGTTTTATAATCATGGATACCCCTCGAAAGAATTCTAAAAAAATATTTCGTAAAGTAAGACAATGCATGAGTTGAAATAAATTTCAATAATTTATACATCAAACACCATTGTTTATCAATACAAACAATATTCTAAATCCTAAAAAGGTCGCTCTCCAACACAGAGGTCTAGCGTCTCAAGAATGGGTTGTATTGAAGGATCTATCGAATTTTACACACATGGCAGATATTCAGTCATGTTTTGGTGTTGTGATGAATGGAGTCTCCGAGACGAATCTTTAGTTGTCATTTGTGTGGTAATTTAGCTTTGCTTCAAGACTGGAAATGATTTAACATCTTTCTGACGATAAATCCATAGATGCAGAAGTGATTAATTCTGTAATCTTAAATATGAATTGTAATCGATAAATTACAATTAGAACATCTATTCGTATCATAATGTGTGAGTATATATCCTTAGACATTCCACAACTATTTCGACAAAATTAATGTAAATGTTTTATTTTTTGCTGTTTGTTTGTTGACGGACACCGGAGGAATTGGTTCGTCAGAAAAGCTTACTCATCATCTCGTAGGGCTGTTGGCGTCCTTTAGGTTCTTCTCGTTGGAAGCCGACGGATCGCCACGTCCTCTACGTGACTCCTAAATTAAAAGCGAAGAGCGATTGCTTTCACAAATTGACAATTTTGTGGTATAAAGGAGAGAATTTGATTCATCTCAACCCAGACCATACTTCATGTCGATTTGGCTTCTTTCACATTCTATTATTCCATAATAATCTATACAGTAAATCATAATCAAGAAATTATCAAAAAGTTGGAAATTTTTAGGTCAGATCAATAAAGAGGGTATCATATTACATTACCAAATGTTTATTACGAAATAGACGAAAGCTTTCTTTTCAATGTAAAGTATAAAAAGTAGAAATGTGGAAATTCGGAGAGAATTCAATTTCCACCAAACGAAACACCTTTTCCTCCTGAAAATTTTCGATATCTGGGTCACACAACCCAGTGTAGACCAAGAGCTTCAAAAACACAGTCAGTTTGGCGCCATTCCTGATGTACGTTCTGTGACACGTGTCACTTCACTCGCAAACCACCAACCGAGAAAACAAAATTAAATAACATGATTTCTTCCCTCAAACCCCTTTTTCCATTCATCTTTATGACACGATTATTATATAATTTTCCATTCCAGGGAGATGCCACGCCTCGGATGCTGTATGAACTGGAGAATCTGATGCGGTGATTTATGATCGAGAGGAATTAATGATCTCTGGAACTGGAGAAACTTCATAGTGTGGGAAATGAGGTGGAGACGGCATCGATGGTACAATGGCATTTCTGGCGAGTTTACGATGTGAGTTTGCTTGAGAAATTCTAAAGATGAATTGGGGATTCGAGTCAGGTATTATCTGCAGATATTCGACGTAAATGTCACGCTGAGTTCGTGGATATTTCCGAAGGGATGATGTTCGATTTTTCATGAAGAGGAATCGTTTGGAGTCCAGAAATAGGAATGATATAACCAGACAAAATGGATTGATGAATTTTTTGTATTTCTATTGAATGCTGATATTTGCTCTCTGCGGGACGGCTGACAGACGATATATTTGGAAAATTCTCCTACAACTTTTTTGTAGATTGACCCCCATGGTTTCACACGGACTCCATTATAAAAAAGGGTTTGATGTGTTCGTACTGATAGCTGTCATCAGGCAACAACATATGTTCATTATCTACTGTCCGTTATTTGCAGGGGATGGAAAAACGTCAGCTCTGTTGGTATGAATTCTTTTCGGTCAATTATGGACGATAATGAACGTTGAAATTTTATTGCTTTTCCGAAAAAAAATGATAAAACAGTAGCACTGGGATATTCTACATCCTGCACATATGACAGGCGCCTGGCAAAGACGTTATTGTTTGACGACACCGATCAGCTAAATTTTATTCTTTTTTTGTGATCGAAGCCATGTGATGGAGATGTGATACTTATCTTTGTGGAAAAAATATTCCAGGTTTCTGATGATATCATGGATTCTTGCAATTCCAAAAATTAGGGATGAATGGCCCACTTTTACAATCAGCCATTTTCTATTACGGCTCTACAGCGGAGGAACGAATGCTGAAGGGGGATTTCTAATGGGGCAAAAGTCAGGAACGGATCCACAAAAACTGATAGTGATCATTCTGAAATCAGGAAGTCTATCCTTCTTTGGATTTACGCCTCACTGAAATGCTCAGATTTAATCTGTCGTCTTGGCAATAGATCCAGTGATGGCTTGAGTGATCAGGATAGGATTAGAATTGTCTAGTCCAGATTGGATCTAAACCCTTCCATTAGAATCTGACAGAATCCTTACCCGGAAAGATTAACCAGAAAACACTGACCATAAATTATGTATCTTATCTGAGATCAGGTAACATTGGCTAAATTATTTCGTTTAAAATTGAACTCAGTACGTAATCAAGTTTTGATCCATAAAACCTAATCCTGATCAGGCTGCGATGAGAAATCAACTGCTTGTTTACATTCAGGATCGATCTAAGCCATGATCTATAGAGTAGGATAGAATCAGAACGGAGTGAGTCTGGGACTAATCCATAAAGAAGGGAGGGAATCCATTCCGTAGTAGGAATGGCATCCCCCTTTGGATTTAAGCCTGACGGAAATGCTAGGATTTAATCTGCGGTCTTGGTAATATATCCAGTAGTGGTTCTACTGATCAAGATAGGATTAGGATGGTTTCACCCAGGTTGGATCCAAAGCCTGCCTTTAGAATCTGACACAATCCTTATCCGGAAAGTCGATAAGTAGAAAGTTAACCAGAAAACACTGACCATTTATTCTATACCTAATCTGAGTTCAGGTAAACTTAGCTAAATTCTTTTATTTCTCTGTACATAATCAGAGATTAATCCATAAAACCTGATCCTGATCAGACTGGAATGAGGAATCAAATGCTTGTTTGAATTCAGGATCGATCCAAGTCATGCTCGTTAGAGTAGGATAAAATCAGAATTGAGTGAGCCACTTTTGATTTAGACCCTTCATTCAGAACCTTAATGGATCGTAATCTGAGAGGTTTAATCTAGAATGAAATTCAAAGTCACATCAGGCAGGAGTAAGAAACTGATCATTAAAAACGGTTTTTGATTAGTTTCGGATCAGAAATGTATCGGTTGTTAGAAATATCCTCTATCCTAAATTTTTATTCAGATGACTTTCTACTCCCTTTCCAGTTAGAATATAAACACAATCGATCGTTCATCCTAGACTGATAAAAACAATTCTCATTTTTTATTTGATTTGCTCTTCTCAGCAACCTGATCAGGGCATGATCAGTACCTGATCAGAACCTTGTCAGGTTCCGGAAAGAGCTCTACTGATTGGGATATCAATAAAATTGATCTTGCTTTGATATAGATAATCCTGCGCCCTCCGGATCAGGGCCATGTTAAACTCGTCGCATCTGTACCGCATCCATGATCAGGTTGCCTCAACTAAATGTCGACTCAGGATTTTTCATATTTGTAATGATGATTACTCGAAGTCCTCTCTCAGATTCAAAAGACACCGAGGTAATACAACTGAAGAACCTTTTTACGCCCATTGTTCATCATGGAAGTGCAGTATTTGGGACGGATTTCAGGGATAGAACAGTGTCACTAACGAGTGTTCTTCGACCAGACACAAAAGAGGAAAAAAAGAGCAAAAATTAGACAGTTTTATTTGACAGGCTGGATAAACGTAGTAATCAAAAATTGAAGAAGCGAAGGGGGGAGGGAAGTGAAATGGCAATATGCAGGGTGAGTTTGTCCTTCGTGGGCTGTGTTGATTCGAGCTAGTCGTTAACGTGCGTGTATAAATAGAAACTCGGACACGAGGCCGAATGAATCCAATGACTGGGGATGTACAGACACTGCTGGACATTTGTTGGGAGCGGATATTTGAATACATGAATTGTTGCAATAATTGCTGCTGTCTACGGAAAATAAACAATTTATCGGAATTTTGGAAGGGAGATTCTGCATGAAAAATTATGGCGTAATCTAGGTTCCATTAATTTCATAGAGTAATCAACAAATGATTGCTTTACAAGATCGTTGATGCAAATTTTGTTTATGTGGTGATTATGATGCCCGTCAGCTATTAACGAAGTTGTTTTTGGTTAAACTAGATCGCTTGGAAGATAATCGAAAATACAATTAGGACTTGTTAGAGCGTAAAGTATGGATTAAACGAGAGTTATCGGTCTCTTCGAACTCGATTTTTTTGGTTTCAGTAAGAGATAATTCTTGGAGTTTACTAAAACAACTGATGGACAGAAGAAAATAAGAAACAGCTGAATGATAGAACAGCTAAAACAGCTGATTGATAGAAGAAACAACATAGAAAAAATACATCCTGGAATATAGGAAAGAATGATGTCTTAAATTTAGATAATGCAGTCCGCTTTTTCGAAACGTTCAACCGAAAGAGCCTCACGAAGGGGGGCAACAGTTGCTCGATTTTCATTGGGTACTTTAAGATTGAAATTTATTTTTCCGTATGAATACAGGGGGAAAAGAAGGTTTCTAGTTTCCAGAGCTAAGTTATTGGTTCTAAGAAACTCCTAGTTCTAGAATGTATTGCACTCAGCATAAGAATCTGATTGCTCAATTTCAGAAGCAACATTTCCAACATTTTGGTTCCCCGGTGCGATCACCACCATCGGCAAAAATACGAAAGTTTTTTCAACGGTAATTACGGTAGGAATTCATTAGGAGAGGCCATCTATCGTGGAAAAATTGAATTCTCTTTTGTTTTGAATTAGTTATCACTAATAATTATTATTGATTCGGACAGATAGGTCATCAAGTTTGAATACGTCAACTTGATCAAATCCGGAACTGTTAGGCCTGATCAAGTCTTGATTAAAAACCGCGTTACATGACTGATCTGGCTTGATCCAGTCATCAGATCATTTTCTGATCAATCGTCAGGCCTGATTTGATCCAGTCCTGACTTAGACCTGACCAAAATTTCCACTCGGGAAGTGTCAAAAATTGGTTTATGTGGTACGGAATCCTTTCAGATTATTTATTTTTTCGAACTTGACAAATCCATGAAACAATCAAAAATTAAATTGACGATATCCTGGAATGATTTTTTGTACAAATGCATCCAATTTTATTGAATTCCCTCAGGCAAGTCAGTCCCACAGTCACAATACAATCCCCATTGGCCATATAAGCACTTTGGAGTGTGAGTTTCTTTGTACCATTTGCCATAGCTCTGTTTGCAGAGCGCAGGCGTGCAGTCGTGATCGTCAGTGCACGGTAAAATCTTGCTTTGAGCTGAAACGATTAACAATACAATTGTTAGATATGAACATACCAGTAGTACTATAGACTTATCGAGTGATGCATTTCAACGATGAGTTCATGAAAAATGTGATGATAGCTGCCAAGGCCGGAGTACGCGTCTCGGCGTTTTATTATTTGCGATTCGAAATCTTTGGAAAATGTCAACTACCAACGGTTCAATATCGGCAGATAATGAATATGAATGAATGTTCGTCATTCATGGGGCGGAAATAGATATGATTTTTCCTCTTTGAATGGTGAATGGGGAAATTTATTGAATGAATGAAGACATTGAACGGAAGAGAGAAACAGAAGAAAGAAGTTTCTGGTTATCGGAGTAAAGTTAATGATTTTAAGAAATTTCAAATTACATTTTTCATTTGAGAGTTGCCTTGAAGGATAAATTTTGAAGGGCAATTTTCTTATGATTAGTCCATCACTTAAAGAAATAATCTCGGGTCATTCGTTCCATTAGAAGAGAAATGAAGAAAGATAAATAGGTTATTCATATTTATCTTATGTTGAAGAGAATTAAGGCCAAAAATATGTTGTATACCATCAGTTTTCCTAAAAGTACTTTCCCAAAACCCTGTGTCTCTCTCCAAGCGTCCATCCAATGTTTCCATTAGACAGATCCTTTCACTCAAATATTTTATTACGGTTTTATAACTTAATCCTGAAAACTCCGAGCCCCAAATCGTTTTATTACCATTCAGGCCCGAATCCTTCGCAATCGTTTAATTGCCTCCTCGGTATTTTCCCAGCACCTTGGATCCCTAATCCTCCACTTTCCCAATGCCTCAGTTCGTAGAAACGTCAATCCGGTATTTCCCAATACCTCTCCCTATAATCCTCCTCCAGTGCGTACGTTCCCCTTACCTCCCTAAGTCCAGCCATCAAGGCTCATCCCTCACTTAAATTAATCAATCAACCACCTTGGGCCCTTCTCCCTCCAATCACTTCAACCCCTACTATTCACCCTCAGAGGAGTTTAACTAAAAACTCTCTGTACTCAACTTAATCAAAAGTATTCAAACAATCTAACAAGCTACATCTATTCCGGAAGAGATCCAAAGTATCTCAAATTGTACTTGTATATTTAGTCTTGAATAAAGATTTTGTGTTTAAATTGAAGAAATTTGTTTCCTCAATCCGGAATCCAACAAATAGATTATTTGTTTGCTAATAAGTTGGTATGAATGAAGTAGATGATCCATGTATGCGAAAATGACATAAAACAATTGTCAAAAGACAGTTTTCTTTGAGAATAAATTGTAGAATAAATCTCAAAAAACAATATTCACATGATGAGTCTCTCATAGAAAAAAAATAATCCTTGAAATTGGTTTCATCAGAAGACAAATGTAAAAAGATAATTAATCTATTAACAGCTACCTGATAAGTGGAGCTTGAAAGAAAATTGTCTTCCTAAAACTGTCTATATAAAACTCACTTGATAATGCGATGCTCATGATCGCAATGATCCCCACGATCAGGAATATATTCAACAGATATTTAGCCATATCAAAAATCGGAAGTACTCGAAATGTAGAATCGAACTGTTTCTACTGCCGTTGGAGAACAACTGTGATAAGTGACGCTTCTCCTTCTGCTTTTATTCTAGAAAATTCTCATCGTAAGCTCTCCCTTCTTCCTTCAAGAATGCTATAATTTCTTTCATATATTTCATCTCATTAAAGTTGATATTGCGATTAAATACTGATTATCTCTGTTTTTTGTTCGTTTCTTTCCTGGTGAGCATGAAAAACAGGAAACTATCAAGTGAATATGAATTTCTAAAGTTACAAGGAAAATGAGCAGTTTTTCGCATGATTGCATATTCTAAGCTTATCTCGTGTTATTTTCCATAAAGGTTTTTTTTCAAATGTCAGCTGATGGACAACCTCTTGATCAAACATTTTCCTTCAATTTTGAGTAGAAATTATTGAACGCAGAAAAAGTAACATTGCTAATTGAAAAAAAATTTAATATAGAAGCCATGATTTCCAATATCCGTTTATCTAGAATCGAGAATTTTCGTCCAATTTCTAAAAAGTAAAATATTTGAAATAGATCGTGAAAATTGCGATGAATTCCAGGTTAAAATTTTCTAAATTCAGGAAACAATAATTTTTTAAATGCTTTTTTCTCGGGCCTAGAAAATACGTCATAATTAATAGCAAAGAAGTGTATGAGAGCGATAACCAAAACTTTTATTAATTGCAGGTCATTCTGTAATGCGAAAATGAGCAAATAGTCCGAATTTTTTCAATCACAGGATGTTTTATCCTTCTTTCACAATAGAAATTGCCAGAAAACTAGACAAAGAACAGAACTGATGTCAGAAAAATATTCTTCAATTCGCTCTAATGGGTAATTCGCAATTCGGTTTCTCTTATTTTTAATCCTTCTGTCACCATTCTCTTCTTGTATTTTTATTTTTGCTTCCATATGTATACCGTCTCGGGTTTTTACATTTTGTTCCCTTTCCTATCTGCGTTACCATGGGCCGACTTACTTTATCTCCAACTGCACCCCATTCGGGATTGGACTGCCAGGGAAACCATGGAAAACCTCAGTCTTGCAGCCGGCCGATAATACAGGGATTGCACTGTGTCCATTGGTCATACTGACTCAATGGGCACAGTGGTTCTCTACATTCGTGCCTAGCGACTGTAGTTCCACGCGGTTAATGCCTAAGCGGACACCCACCCAAGTACTGGGCAGACTGAACGCTGCTTAGCTTGGATAACCGCCGTATCCACACACTCCCCGCGTGACCACTACAGCCAGCTTTTTCTTCTTGGATTTTTTCATGTTATAGTATCATCGTTTGAAATATCATCAAATTTTTGCGTATCATTTCGTTTTGTTAAATAATCCTATATTCAGACCATTTCAAGCCTCGAATTCGTTTTCAGTCCAGCTTTAATCAAGGTTTAATCAATGTATAGTCGGGTTTTAATCGGAGTTGATTCAGGATTTAGCCAGAGTTGAACCCAGATTCTGTCAGAAGTTAGTTGGGACCATAAATCAATATGAATGAGTATTCAACATAATAGACAGGCACCTGAGTTAGAGATTTTTACAGATACAGATTTTTACAGATAGAGATTTTTATGTAAAAACCTCATGGCGGTATTGCACCAATTGATAAATACATACATACAGGGGCTTATTCTCGAGTAGTGTGAAGATACTTTCACACGTGAATATTTTTCGCCGATGGATCTTGTCTCCCAGTGACATTCACACGTGTGAAGATTCGTACGAGAATACTTGACCTGAAGCGTGTGTAGAAATATATGTGTAGAAATACTTTGTTTTTCGTCCATTAGGTTAACAAAAAGTGTGGCTGTAATGGTTTGCTTATGCTGTAATGGTATGCTTAGGATTTGCAAAAATGGATAATTTATAGAGATATCTACTCTTTGATGTGTTCCAAAGGCGACGGACGTGGCAATCACGATGGACGAAATGGTGTGTGAATATTGACATTTGTCGACGAAAAATATTCACATGTGAAGCGGAGGTCTCTAGAGCGGATATCCACGTTCGCACATGAAATCTATGAAACCTCGGCTTTCGCACAAGAAAGTATCTTCGCACAATTCGAGAATAGGCCCCCAGACACCATTACTCGAAATATATGTGTGAACAGCTCATCGTCGCTGGTACATTGGATCTGTTTCTGCCTACTTTTTATATTTATTCCGAATTCCTTACATCTTTCTCTGTTGGTATCGGGGATAACTCGATTAACGACACTCTACGGATGCCCAAACAATTCTGTTGCACAGTTCACCGTGTTTTTGTTAAAGAATTGAGTCGATGATCCACCGAATTACCATTGCTCCGAGCGCTCGATAAGTTTATATATAACAAATCATGGGGCATTTGTTATAGAGGCATTAAAAAAATACGCTATTCATACAATATTGAACTAATGGCGCATGTGTAAAAAAACAAGTTTTGCAAATCCATTGTTTTCCACTAAATTTTAGGAACTTTTTCCTATGTGAAATATCCAATAAACTTCACTGTGAATAAAGGTATAACAGACATCTTCCATTGAAAAATCATGAAACTCTTCATTCCTGTATCTATGCAATTTATAATATTTTATTACGTAAGAATTTCATGATGACATAAAGTGGACATCGTCCATTGAAATGGGTCATAAAATGAGGAAAAAGAGAAAACTCGATATGAAAAAGTAAAGGTGGGTCAATTTGTGGTAGTCGCAGGTGTTGCAATATTCAAGTTCCAAACGTGCTACCACATATCCCTCTGAACTTGCGCACAGAACCCCCGGTGGAATCTCAATATTAGGCCAATTTGCCGGTTCGCGACTGCAGTGAGACTGGGGACGTTCACCTGAGGCTTTTCCAACCGACCAAAACTGCCAGAGCCATCGGAAACAGGATATTGCTGAGGTAATCGGTTTATTAGGTCCGACTGAATTTTCGTGCAAGCGCTTTCGAGAGAGTCCTCTCACGAATGTTCAATATGATAAGTCACTATTTCCGTTTTTGCGGATTAATGTCATTCACAAAATCGACGTCTGAAGAGGGAAGACGAGACGAGTGGAATCCCCAGTGGGAATTTGAGAATTTTCGAGTAAAGTTGGTCGTGAGTGCTGTTCGGAGTTGCGGATTAGAGGCACTGATAGAGACTTTTATCTTGGTACTCAAGGGATGGAGGAATGATCGATAGCCATAGGAAGAGATATGTTATGAGAACTATGCGGTGAATATTTAATTCAGGCTATTGATTCTATCCTGATTAGTCAGACCACAATGAGAGGGCAGATTAGACGCTACTATTTTGATAAGACTGCGTACGAGACGTATCAAAACAAAACTTTATTGTCAGAATATCCTAATTGAAGTTTTGCATCAAGACTCGGTTGGGATCTCAAAACAATGGCTAGATCCAAAACGGATCTTTCACACGATTAACTATGGATCGGATCCCGCACCGAGAGAACAGATTAAATCTTAACATTTTGATTGGTTTAAACAGTTTCATTTCTGATCTCCAACTGCTGAACATTGGGTTTGAATCTCCACTTGAGCGATACACAATTTACCAGAGCCTACATCAGATACTGATACGATTCTGATCAGCATTTATTGATTTATCTTTCGAATCAGGATCTGATAGGATTTTTAATAGAATACCTGTATCAGGAATCAAAGCCCGATTGGTCCGATCAAAAAGACGTTTCATTACTGATCCGAGTCTGATCGGAAATCAGATAATCAGGCACATATGTGGTTCTTTCAGAGTGGAAATCCAGCTCAGTTTGTCCGAGCGCAGATCAGACACAGATCCGATGCTGGTCCGAATTTCTTGATTAGACTTTCAGATCAGAATCTGGTAAGATGTTGAACAGAGTATTTGAATCCAACATGGCCGAATGAATTGCGATTCAAGTTTGATCAGGTAAATCGCAATTAGAACCGTATCAGATTTGGTACTAATCAGATAGATCGAATGCTGGCATTTTCATCAAACGTGAATCAAAACAGGCGTTGCATTCCTGATCCTAAACTGATGAGTTTTTAATGATCAGTCTCTTGTTCTAACATATTTAGTATTTCCATTCGATTAATCTTGAAGAAAATATCCTGGTAAATTTTCAATACTCACAAATATTATTCTTTGCTCAGCATTTTGGCCCATATATCTAATGAAATCCCAGAAAATATCTGACAAATATTTGCACTTTAGTGCTGATTGTGTTTACACACAACCTCGTGAACAAGGAATTGCATGTACCGAGTTAACCATCTCATTGTGGGTATATACCCTGAAATGTACGCGCGGTGATGAGCCGTAAATACACAGATAAATTATAATGCATTGTGTTGGTCTCTTCCCTACTATTGAATTTTCACGAAATAATGTTAAATCCTCGATATCCCAACCTCTGGAAATAAAAAGGCTCATTTGGATTCGAATCAGAGGCATTCTATAAATTTTTGAATCACAACTGGTTTCAATGCTGCGAGGCGGTGCAGATTAGTACTTCTCAACTTCACTCCATGTGAATCCGCGACCACAAAAGCGGGAGAAGCTACTCTCCAAACAGCTAACTGAAACTATAAATTAAAAAAACCGAGACATGGATGGCTATTGTATTGAATTCGTATTGACTCACAGTTTTTGTCAAAGTGATTTTCAATATATACGTATTGTCTCACAAAGCGATTATCCCAAAATTTGGTGAAACTGTACTAACAACATGGTTCTCAACGATCAATTAACAAGTTTTGTCTACAAATGGATTATTTTATTGCGGAAATACCTTCGCACATTCAATGAAGTTTAATTAATGAATATTGTTCTATATATCTATCCTTGACCCATCATCGAAACAACTGAATTACTCCATATGCTCGTGTTTTACTGCAACTGTTTTTTATGGACATTTCTACCTTGGTCATGCTGTTATTTATATGAATGTGTGTGGCAGTGAATTTGCTTTGTTAAATTTATATGTTTGTATAGGTGAAACACATCCATTCGACTGAAAAAAGAAGCGTTTAGTCGAAAAGCTATCGTTTGTATTTGTACCCACGATGATAACCCGAGGTTCGTGTATACATTTGACAACAGCTAATCTCATTTCCTGAAAGCTTGGAAATGACATAACTTCATCGACAACGGTTTGAAGTTCGAAGATGTTAAAATTCAAGTTGGAAATAGACAAACGAGCTTTAGAAAGCGTTTCTTAATCAGTCCTTTCAGTTTCTTGAAAAATGCTCTTGAAATCAACAATCTCGTGCGAAAATATCAGATGGCATGACGTTTCACCAGCTAGTAGATAAAAAAAGTGCATTAGAAGCACAGAAATTTCTGTTTCAACAGAAACATTAAGATGAGTGACGATAATTGGATTGATAATCGAGATTTTCTCGATCGTGTATAAAACTTTTCTTAAGAATTTTACCATTCATTTTCATTGAACTCATGGATTAATTATAATTGTTTCCGGAAGTCAGATTGTCAACTCAAATCGAAAATCATGTGTTATGAGAGTACGAATTGACAATCACGTAACAACATGTACTTATCACCCAAAGATCGATTAAAATTGGTATCGTCATTCGGATATCGGAGAATCTGGACCCCAGGAAATGACATGATTTCGAAATATATTGTTTCCAATCGCTTTTTCTCGATAACGATCAATTCCGTGTCATGAACCATGTATTAGGACGCTATATCAACTTATAACACCCCTACCCAGCCGTCAACTTCCCTAGCTGATCAGAAAATAGTCACTTCCGTGGCAGGGACACAATAAAGTTGTTTATAGACGAGACATAAGTGATGACTGAGGACATCGCCTCTTACTCCCGCCGCAGCATTTGAAAAACTAAGCATAGCTGAGGTAATATTAGTTCTAACTCTTCTGATGGAAGTCGACAGATGAGACGAATAACCTTGACGCGGGGGGTCATAGCTACTAAAACGTAAATCTATTCATGTTCCAGTGCCACAAACTAATCTCGCTTCACATTGGCCTATTTATGTGCTGTTGGCAGGGTTATAACACTGTCTATCCCATGAAGTTCTATCGGAAATTGTAGGCTTCACACTCTACTAGAAGAACCGATCAGCTTCTTATTCGCAGTTTGATTTGATGAGACTGACTCAACATGTTATACTTCTCCCAATGGGGAAGGATCATTTATTGATGATGAAATACTTATTTTCGTTACAAGGACGTAATGCGCCAGATTACGGCCGAGTGAAAAGCCACCTGTTAGTGACTTTTCACGAGGCTAATTTGGTGCATTACCTTCATGTGACGAAAATTATTTTCTTTTACATTTTGCTGAAAATCGTCATTAATCTCATTTTGAAATTTCAGTCACGGAGGGAAATAGGGGTGCGGGAGGGGGTCCAGGGGAGTGGAACCGCCTCACGAAAAAAACCAAACAGCAAAATAAGAAAAAATATATCAAGACGAACAAGAGAATTGAAGAAGGTTTCTATTTCAAATGTATTGTTTTCAATGAAACATGCAGATTCCAGAATAATTCATGAAAACACAGCGCCAATTTTGTGTCATGAATGATAAATTCATTAGTTAATTATTGATTTGGTGTTTCAATGGCTTCATCAAATGTTGAAAATTAAAATATTGATGATTAATATAGATTTCAGAACATTCTTATAAATTAAAAATCAGGCTCGCTCGTGCGCTTCGCGCGCTCCTTGTTTGGGGTGTGACCGGTAGGGGTGGGTAGAATTGGGTGTGACCCATTATGGGTCGAACCAATAACTTTCCGACCGATTCTCATTTGTCTGTTCATTAGAACAAAAAACGCAAATTTTGAAATTTTCATCTTGATAACTACAAAACAACTGAGACGATTTTACTTGGCATCCACATAAAATCGAATTATATAAAGATGCATCGATTGTATGAGCAGGAATAAAATTGCATCATTTTTCTACGTGGAATGATTGAATTTAAAAAAAAAACTTTTTTTTCATTTTTCACATGTTTTATGCAAATTACTAACTGCTGAGCCGATCTGTCTCATAATCTACTCAGTTCTTAGTTAGTGACACGCATCGATTGAAAGAAAAAAATTTTGAATTGCTTAAATTAGAATAAGAAATTGCAGAAAAAAAATAATTTATGAAAATTCCATTATCCGAATAACGAGACAACCGCTGAGATCATTTTTCTTTTAATTCAATAAGATTTATTCTACACAGAGACGCGTCGATTGGATCCAAAAAAATTCAAATCACATCATTACTCTAGGAGAAATAGTGGAAATAGTGAAAAACCTCATTTTCGACGTTTTTTCACATATTTTTAGCGAATAACTGAAGAACCGCTGAGGCGATGGTCTTCACAACTTAATCAGTTCTAAGTTACATGGAGATGCGTTGATTGAAAAAACAAATCAAATTGCATCGTTGGTTCAAGAGAAATCGTGTCCCACAATTTTCGGGTCACATACATTCGCACACACACACACATAGACATGTATTCAAAAACATCATAGAAAGATTTCAGGAGTCATGAAACGTGGAGATATTAAATTTCCACTTTCGATTTTCGGGGTCATTACAATAACTTCCTCCCTTCGGGTCGGGAAGTTAATAATAATCATTTGCGAATTGAAAAATTCCAAAATTATAATAACTATTGATCGCGTTTTTTTCCATGAGATTGACGACGTATCTATGCAATTGGGGTTTTGCATGAAAATTTTTTATTGTTGAATATGAAAATTGAATGAAAAATATTAGATACGTATTTTTTTATTTTGAAAAATAATGAGCAATGAACAAGTCGTAGGCGATTGAAAACGTCGAACTTATGACGTCACGCCAAAACGTTCATATACGAACCATTGTGACCAAAATAAAAAAATACGTGTCTAATATTTTTCATCCCATTTTCGTATTTCATCATTTTTTTTAATAAAAAAATTTCATGCAACAACCCAATTATCCATTGAGATTCTTGTTTTTATTTCTTTCGGTGTTATTTTCTCAACTTAATTCCTTCAATTTTCAGAATTTTTAACATTTTCCATTTCAAGAATTTCGAGTAGAAAAAAATCAGAAGTATTATTTTTGAAATAACTAAACAACCGCTGAGACGATTTCTTTTTCAATTCAGTCAGATATACTCTACACAAAGACGCACCGATTGCATGAAAAATAATTCAAATCGCATCATTTCTTCAGGAGAAATAGCCAAATTTGCAAAAAAACCATCATTTTTGACGTTTTTTCACGTTTTTTGCAAATAACTGAAGAACCGCTGAGTCGATCGTCTTCAAAAACTGATCAGTTGTAAGTTACATGGAGCTGGGTCGATTGAAAAAAAAATTCACATTGCACTGTTCCTTGAAGAGAAATCGTAGCTCAAAATTTTTTGCGTCACATACATTCGCACATACACACACACACACACACACACACACACACACAAATGGACATGTGTTCGAAAACATTATAGAAAGATTTGAGGAGTCATGAAACGTGGAAATATCATTGAATTTCAACTTTTGATTTTCGGGGTCATTACAATAACTTCCTCCCTTCGGGTCGGGAAGTTAAAAATATCTATTATTGGCGAAATTCTGAAAGATCACACCATTCAATTCAGCTGAATCTTGAAACATTTATATTTTTATTTTTGGTTCCATATGTATACCCTCTCGGGTTTTTACATTTTGTTCCCTTCCCTATCTGCGTTAACCCGGGCCGACTCACTTTATCCTCAACTGCACCCCATTCGGGATTGGACTGCCAGGGAAACCATGGAAAACCTCAATCGTGGAACCGGCCGATAATGCAGGGATTCCACTGTGTTCATTGGTCACACTGACTCAATGGGCACAGTGGTTCTCTACATTCGTGCCTAGCGACTGTAGTTCCACCCGGTTAAGTGTGCCTAAGCGAACACCNTTCGTATTTCATCATTTTTTTTAATAAAAAAATTTCATGCAACAACCCAATTATCCATTGAGATTCTTGTTTTTATTTCTTTCGGTGTTATTTTCTCAACTTAATTCCTTCAATTTTCAGAATTTTTAACATTTTCCATTTCAAGAATTTCGAGTAGAAAAAAATCAGAAGTATTATTTTTGAAATAACTAAACAACCGCTGAGACGATTTCTTTTTCAATTCAGTCAGATATACTCTACACAAAGACGCACCGATTGCATGAAAAATAATTCAAATCGCATCATTTCTTCAGGAGAAATAGCCAAATTTGCAAAAAAACCATCATTTTTGACGTTTTTTCACGTTTTTTGCAAATAACTGAAGAACCGCTGAGTCGATCGTCTTCAAAAACTGATCAGTTGTAAGTTACATGGAGCTGGGTCGATTGAAAAAAAAATTCACATTGCACTGTTCCTTGAAGAGAAATCGTAGCTCAAAATTTTTTGCGTCACATACATTCGCACATACACACACACACACACACAAACGGACATGTGTTCGAAAACATTATAGAAAGATTTGAGGAGTCATGAAACGTGGAAATATCATTGAATTTCAACTTTTGATTTTCGGGGTCATTACAATAACTTCCTCCCTTCGGGTCGGGAAGTTAAAAATATCTATTATTGGCGAAATTCTGAAAGATCACACCATTCAATTCAGCTGAATCTTGAAACATTTATATTTTTATTTTTGGTTCCATATGTATACCCTCTCGGGTTTTTACATTTTGTTCCCTTCCCTATCTGCGTTAACCCGGGCCGACTCACTTTATCCTCAACTGCACCCCATTCGGGATTGGACTGCCAGGGAAACCATGGAAAACCTCAATCGTGCAACCGGCCGATAATGCAGGGATTCCACTGTGTTCATTGGTCACACTGACTCAATGGGCACAGTGGTTCTCTACATTCGTGCCTAGCGACTGTAGTTCCACCCGGTTAAGTGTGCCTAAGCGAACACCTACTCAAGTACTGGGCAGACTGAACGCTGCTTAGCTTGGATGACTGCCGGAACCACACCCTCCGCGCGTGACCACTACAGTCACTGATACATTTATATATTTTTGCAAAAATTTATAAAAAAACGTTCCAATTATATTAATATTTTCTTACTTGAAAACAAACCTTTGACAATGTTTTCAACTAACTTGGGTCTTAATTATTTGGTATTTTGAAAATTACATCCCGTCTTAAAAAATTAAAACAACGCGTCCCTAGCCGTCCAAACGCTACCAGAGCACGATGTGTCAATCGGGCACGATCGGCTATACGTAAAATATTCGAGTACAATCGACTGTAGATAATAAAATTTTCACGTACAGTCGACGGCAGCCGAAAATTTTACGCTCTCATTGGTCAGGGGGCGTTACCACGCCGTAAAACACTATTTCATGGACAAAAAACGATCTGTGGAATGACGGTTTTCAGTAGAATGAGTTAAAAAAATAACTTCTTGAAAGAAGACCAATATATGAGGTGACGTGTATGCATTTTTCAATATCGGAACTAAATATTTAATCATCAAGGTTATTGATTCATCATGGAGAGAAGAAGTCCAGATTCACAACTTTGAAAATTTATTCTTTTTCAATCATTAGGAACTTCCTCGTCTCTTCACCTCCTCCGCCGCTCCATGAATTCGACTGTAATTAGAGTTTGACACAATTTTAACACTAGATACGTGATTCCAGAGAGAATTTCACTTCGTGTATTTTTCATGACTCGACTAACCATGAATAATAGCTGAGTCCTCGTCAAACGATGATGAATTAATGGCTCGTTCAATACCCAGCGATCCCTCCTCTCTTCACATCCCTCTTCTACCATCGATGATAGCCCTGGTTCAACAAACTTCGACACATGTTAATTGAAGACTCCTGACCCAATTCATTGTTCAGTCATTTATTCGTTGAAATTAATTTTTATTGTTATTGCAATTTATTTCTGTGTAATTCCATTAAAATTCGATGGCGTCAGATGCGAACATTGCATGACGTGGAACAAGAATTCATTTATTCACTGTAGAAAATTAATATATTCTCGTCGAGTAGATGTCTCTTCAATTCAGAAACTGATTCGTTGGTTATTATTAAGTATTCTTCATTCTAATTAATGGAATGTGTACTCGAAGTAAATATATCAGTGACTATTCCATTTAAAAAGGGATTATTAATTCTTATCTTGGTGAAGATTCGTTAATTATTCAAAGCCATTATTTACACCCACTAATTGATACCGCGGGGCTATTCACATTCCAATTGAATAACACCATGTAATGGATTACACGTAATTACTTCCACAAAAGGTGATGATTTCATGGGTGCACTCAGAGAATATAAAATTAACCCTCTTTCGTGAAAATCTGACTAACTCATTATTTGTGAAATTCATGTGAAATTCATATGAAATTCATTTTTCACGATTTAACATAGTAATTTTTAACCGACCAAACAGTATAAAATGCACAGACGAAAAAGTTATTTTCAAAAGTGTTATAAACCCTTCATTTTTTATTCAACTTTGACTATTAAACAACGACAAATTATTCCGATCGTATGAGTTTTTTCTATGTTAAACTGCAATTTTTTCTTACGATTTAAAATTTTAGTTTATAGTCTCAAGCTTTTAGAGTGAAGAAATTATTATATTCACTAGTGACAACTCCAGTGGACGTTGAGAACATCGATTGTTTCCAATTCTTGCAATCTCCTTCCTCCATTAACCACGCAATGGCCGGGCTGGCGGATTCTATAATGTTAAAAAATTCAATCGTTCCTCTTCTTCTTCCCCTTTTTCAAAATGAATATACGTGGAGCAAAATTATTGATAATAATTTTCAAGAATAATGAAGATTAAATATGATTTTTCACTTCAGTTATTCAAAAAATCCCCCTTTTCCTGGTCCTGTTCCGCGAATATTCTTTTAAGAAAGGGCAAGGGAGAATTACTTTTTTAACCGACGAAGTAAAAATTCATGTTTATCCTCCTAAATTATACTCATGTCAATTTAACATTTAACTCATGTTACTATTTTCTACTATACAAACGTTCAATTTTTACCATGTTCAACAGTAATTTTTCCAACGGACTCCATCATATTTTAATTTTGTCAGCCGTATTTTTTCATCTAGTTTTTCATTTGTTCTCACAATTACTATGTTAAATGATAAATTTTCATTTCATTTAATTTTTCATTTATAATGATAGACCTGCATAATATTTCTTCAAATCATTCTATATATTCAAAAACGTTCTTTATACACTGAGAAAAAAAGTTTCTAATATCTGAAACATATTTTTCGGGTCACGGGACCTGAAAAACCTCATTTTCATGGCACTGCGCGCCACAAAATTGGCGTTTCGCAGGTTCCTCGACACGAAAATTAATATACACACTTCGCCATGGAAAACATATCACTCTCCCCCACGTGCTTGCCATCCTCGCCTTCGGTTCGGAAGGAAATCTTGCACGTGGGCGACGGTGATCTGTTTTCCAAGGCTCGGGCATGTAATATACTATTCTTAAGAAGTAAATTATTTTCAATGACTTAAATCTCAGACTGTGTGCACTTCACGGAACTCGAATAAATTTTCATTCATCACTATCGTTCCGCCTTACGTCATGAATATTTTACATATTGCAATATTGGAAGTGCATAACGAAAAAATCATGAAAACAATAAAGACTAGAAGATTGACGATTCTTCTACGCGATTTAAGTAAGTTCATTTGCGACAAAATCATACTTGAATACAAGAATATTTTAAAGCATGAGGCCTTTCTCGGGTCATGTGAGTTGAGATGCCTGAGAGAATTAAGAAATTGAAGAAAATTTACTTGTCTCAAGAAAATATGTTTCAGATATTAGAAATTTTTTTTCTCAGTGTATTCAAACCTTGAAACAACCTAAGTTTCGGTCAACAACTCGATTTTAACCTTATATTTGACTCGTATCTTCCATTCCTGTACGTCAGTCTGAAGAGTACGGCTTGACTCTTGAATTGACTCGTATGTTTTACACCTAAATTTTATCCCTGACTTTTATGGTATTTCTATCATATCTATGGCGCAGTGGGCTGATCGGTAGGAATTTCAGTTTTGAATAGCTAACATTCCTGCACATGATTGAACCGACATGATAGCATTGATTTCAAATTATTACATCTTGATTAGAAAAACTGATTACAAGAAGTGGAACCATGTGATTTCAGTGATTATGACGACTTCGTTGATTCCACTGTTACACCAGATTGATAACGCCAGTAAGTGACACTATGATTACAAATTCTGAATAAGCACTCGGCAAATTTTCTCAAAATCAGTTCAGAAATGCATCCATAACAAGTCTAAGCCAGTGTTATAGTGAAAATAAATAGTACCAAAAATATTCCAACCGTTTCTATTCATTTTCAAAAACTCCAACTACTCTCGAGAGTAGTGGAGAGTAGTTGGAGTTTTTGAAGGTGAAAATAAAAATATTGAATGAATCCCGATGATTTTCACGTTCAAAAATGAATTTTGCATACTAAAATTATAACATTAAAATCAAATCTATCAATTCTACCAAAATTTTGAACTTCGGATCGAAGATTCTTCTATAGAAAAATATTTTTCCCTCTTTCAAAAAATTATTATGTGGTGGATTCATTTATTTTATGACAAATATTTCAAAAACTGAATCTCATCGACACGTGCAAAAATGTTCATGGCCACGGCCATGGCGCCGCCATATGGCTATGGTCTTTTGGCCGTTTGCCATGGCCTTTATCATGGCCTTTGACATTTGTGCCCCTGCGGCCCTCTTTAAGGTCATAAGGGCCATAAGGGTCACAAGGTACAACGAGGTTACGAGGGTCAAGAGTGTCAAACTCCCTTACTTGATTATTTGATTATAAGTCTATTTGATGTTACAAGGAGGGGTAACGGAGGTGACCTTTGTGCCCCTGCGGTCCCCTGGGACCTTTAAGGTCATAAGGGCCATAAGGGTCACAAGGTACAGCAAGGTTACGAGGGTCAAGAGGGTCAAACTCCCTTACTTGATTATTGGATGATAAGTCTATTTGATGTTACAAGGAGCGATAACGGAGGCGACCTGTGTGCCCCTGCGGCCCTCTGGGACCTTTAAGGTCATAAGGGCCATAAGGGTCACAATGTACAACAAGGTTACGAGGGTCACTCCCTTACTTGATTATTTGATTAAAAGTTTTTTTTGTTTTTTGTTTTTTTTTTATGGCAATGCCATGGCAATGTCCCTCAGCAGCGCCATGGCAATTCCATGGCAAACAGCCAAAAAACCATGGCAACGCCATGGCTGTTGCCATGGTCTGGCCATGGCGCAGTCATGGCCGTGGCCATGAACATTTTTGTACGTGATAAATCTGATTCATCCGTCAAACGTGATGTGATTTTTCTCACTAATAATTTATTCATTTTGAATTTTTATTTACATGTTGACTCTGGAATATGCGAATTTCACACTTAACTTAATTAACTCATCATCACAGAACAATGCCAGCATAGCTAGTATCTTGGATCTATTTGTTTTAATTATTTACATTGGTGATATTTTTAGGCTATGGCTGTCTGTTTACACCTTCCATGGAGAGGTCAGAATGGATTCTCAATAAATTTTTGTCAGTTATTTTTTTCTATTCTTGAAAAAAAAATTAGATTTTGATAGTGCAGTTTAGATTTCAACAATAAGCATTCAATCATGTAATTACTAATTCTGTCGTTAAAATTTATTTTAGAAGAAACAATACACGTGAAGAGAAATACCTTGAGCTTTCGAAACTAAGTGCAATTTGATTAGAAATTTTTGTCATGTTTTATTTCTGCTCAATATGGGCTGAATATGGCCCAAAGGAATTTTATTAATTCACTCCAAGAATTCAGTCGTAATGAAGAGAGTGAACCAGTGAGACACATTGAATTCAGAAAACCTTGATATGAGGCCGTGAAGGATAGTAGTGTTAGCATTTTACTCATAAAACATTTATACGTGACAAGGCTTCCCTCCCTCACCACCACACCTATCTCCCTAGAATTCATGACATCGGCCATTGCCGTAAAAAAATACGTGTATTAATGTTGGAAGGTTTTATACGATAGCTTTTCATTGTTCCGAAACATCGTTGGCGGAAAATACTGGTGACGCGACAGTTGTCTATAATTTTGTTTCCAAAGGAGAAAATTGAGAATCCCATGACTACTCCTGATATTTCCAAAATTAATGAAAAACATGACTTTCATTCTATTCTCCTTGTTTGCTGTTTCATCAATTATTTAATGAAGTGGTGAAAGGTTTCAATGATTTCTTTTTCATGCATAAGGAAAAAATTGACTTCAACAATTTGATCGTCATCTAACCATCTGATCGTGATGCAGTTTCCATTATCTTGACCTTCTTTATGTGACCCTCTCCAATACGACCGTGATAAGATCCCAGTGAATTCCCAGTCTTTAGGAACACCGCTCTATACAGGAGTCGGCACAGGTTCTTTTTTCAAATCGCAAGTCTCAGCTTGATAATGTGTTGCGTTCCCCCTAGTCCTAGAACCTTTTAACGTGCCAGTAGTAGCTAACTTGACTTTCTTGACTTAAGTTGACTTTCATCTGAGTCTCATCATTTATTCTTCAAACGCATGAAGATCTGCGTTTACTTGATCTTCATGTGACCTTCATGTGATCCCTATTAACTTGATCCATTTGTATCCTGTGTTGGCTTGAACTGTCTGTGACCCATAGCCATATAGCTCACATGTGATTCTTACTGTTAGATCCCTATCAATATGGTTGTTATCAACTTAAGTCTTCCATAACTCTCATTCTTTACCCTCACATGGACTTCTATGAATGTTAATCCTTCTGTGAATCGTATCAACTTAACCCTCAGTGACTGTCATCAACTGGATCTTCATGAGACCCCTTTCAATTTGAACTTGATCTGACCCTCATCAATTAGACCCTTAAGTTATCTTTATCAACTTGATGCTCAAATAACTCTCCTGATTTGTCTTTCATCAACTTATTCTATTATTTGATCTTCGGTTGGCCTTTACATGGACTCTGTCAACTTTATCCTTTCATAGCCAGTGTTGATGTGAAATTCATGGAACCTTATATCTACTTGGCTCTCATGTGACTCTCACCATTCAATCCTGATCAATTGGTCGTTGCATTCTAAATTTACCAATTAAATAACCCGTCAGTTTTGTTAATGAACATTTCCCCGATTTTTCTTCAACCTTCATGAATTTCAATATTCTTTTGCTCACCACAAAATTTTCCATAATACGACCACCAGTCCAACAAAAGAGCATTCTCATCATACAGAAGAAAGAAAGATTTTCTTTTCACTGAATTGAGAATGCAGGTCTATTTTTCCTGCGTATATTCTGAGGTCGGCTAGAGAGAGGTAAATTTATCGTTGAGCTTTAAAAAAGCGAATAGAACGGGGCGATGGGTGGAGAGGGAGGAAGGGCTGGAATCCGGGCTTTTATAGATCGGTGAGCATCTTGCCTCGGTTTTTATAACCGGAAGCCACGAGCCCTCTCTATTCCCGCGAGTTGTCCTCATTCATAATGTATCCAATCTCCCATCCACTTCCACCCAACTTTTCCCCTATTTTCCGATGAAGGTTACGCGCATGTCAACCAAAACCGAAGATCGAAAGATGCTACAGGAATTAGTAAAATCTGCCGCAACCCGCCGATAATTCTATGGAATATTCATGTTATATGCGGAATTGATCATTCTGGAGGAGAAGGGTAAGAAAAAATGGGCAAAAACAATATTTATTTATAGAATAGAATAACAGAATAGGAGGCGGTCAAATAAGATTTTTTTTAAATTACGCCTGGACATACCCTAGTGGAAAAACCTAAGGCAGAGGCGTAACACACCTGATCAGAATTTCGGATCGGACTTGATCAGTTTCTGATCAAGACCTGAACAGAATTTTCACTCGGGTATGAGTCAATTTGAGAGTGAAAGTCGTAAGTGTCCTGGTAGCTCAGATGGTAAGAGCACCCGACGCGACATTGGGAGGTCCCGGGTTCGATTCCCGGCTAGGAAGTTACTAATTTTTTCTCTCAAAAAATTAAATTTAATTAATGCCTAATGATGAAAGGCGGAGAAACCCTAGTGGAAAAACCTAAGGCAACGGCGTAACACGCCTGATCAGAATTTCGGATTGGACTTGATCAGTTTCTGATCAAGACCTGAACAGAATTTCCACTCGGGTAGGGCTCACAAGAGTCATGAGGGTGGAAATAATATCTCTCTCCGCAATTGAAAAATAGGGGGCGCTTAAAAAGCCTTCATTTAGGAGATGCCTGAGAATAAGGATCATGAGAGTCACGGTCATAAGGGGTAGAATCTCAAGTAGTTGACATCTGTGAGGGCCTGGAGTTTGATAAAGATTGTACAGCTCATGAGGGTTTTATAGTAGTTTTATGGAGTCATATGGAGGGCAGACCACCGCTTTAAATCTCCGTAGAACCACAATATAGTTATTAAAAATAAACTTCTCAATTTTGAATAATCTAAATGAAATTAAAAATAGAAATGTGATGCATTTTTATAACTGGGGGACTAAGCCTCTTCTAAAGTTGCTAAATAGTACAAGCAAGAGGCGGAGCCCCCTGGTCAATAAAAAAACAACAGAAGCATAAATGCGAAATAATACTTCAGGAATAATATTTGAAATGAAAAAATGTCTACACTTTCTAAATTTGCATTGAATATTCATTCAAAAAAGCTCTTGACATTTTCTCCCAGATGAAATAAAATCCTATTAAATCCTCTCTTCCCTTCCCCTCAGAAACGACTGGTGCACAGAGACTCACATAATTCAATCTCCCTTGATCATCCAAAAATAATGAAATTAAAACTCCTGGGAGAAATACAAAGAACCGGATAAAGCAGACAACGCATGAATATATGTAGGTCACATGGAAATTCCGGGGATGCGTGTTTTAAAATGTGGGATCACGAGCTTTTTTATATTTTCTTTTTCCGCCATGAATGAGAGAGTCAGTTCCACGTGAGGAACGACTGTAGTGCATACAGCACACAGCACACTTGTAACAAGAGTACTGTGATATGAAGGTACCTCAGAGGTTCACCTGTACTGAAAATTTTCACCATTTACCGAAACTCTAGTCGTGAAAGCTATACGACATAGTGCGACATGACAAAACTTTTTTTTACCTTTCATTTTTCGATTTTCCTCACACTCCATTCCTCATGACCCGTTTTATTCGTGCCGAAATCACCAGTTTCGGGGGGGAGGGTGATCGCGGTTCCGTTGTAATATTTGCTGCCATGATCGATGAGGCCAGAGTGCGAGAGAGAGCGAAAGATAGAGGGAGATAGAAAATAAAATAGGAAAAAATACCACCGCTTTGAGATGGACGACGGTTTTAATTGCTTCACAGAAATGTTTGCTGACTTTTTTCCACACTCACCTCTCTCATTCAGGGGTTGCTTTTTTTTTGGGAGTGGCAAAAATTTCTGTAGACTTTGGTAAACTGTGAAATTTTAATTACTCGTGTATTCACGTGATTCTGGCCGAGCGTTGGTGGGCGAGAATTCATAAGGAGGTGAAATGGGAATTTTCCGTCCTGAGGAGTCAGCAATTAAAATGATTAGCGCTATTAAAAATGGGAGACTGAGAGGTTTGGACCGTCGTTATGAATGAATTTGAATGTTTTCAATTTCCGAATTCGAGTTCTTGTTGGATTTGGGAAGACTACATGTGAGAAGACTTTCATCTCATAAAATGATATGATGGGGAATGAGGCCCTTGGGAATAATCCATCATATGCGAGACTGATTCACGTTTTAGACTCGTCTTAGATTTAGAACTTCCATTCGTCATCTGATTTTCACTTCTCAGTACCTGATCAGATCTCTGGATCCTGTGCGAGTTAGGAATAATCAGGAAGAAGCTATGATCATCTTGATCAACCTTAATTTTAAACAGGCTAGGGTCAGGGTTTGATTGAAAAAAAACCGACATTGATCAGAAATAGAACGCGTGTTCGATCAGAATTGACTGAGTTGCATTGGATTCAGTCGCTCCGTTCAGGACTTGACTGGATCTTGATCTGAATCATCTAATCAGAAAGGCCTGACCAGTATCAGATCAGTTCCTTATCCATTTGGATTGGGATCTGGTCAGGATCTTAAGGGAATGTCTACATGTAATGAAGCTCAGTCGGTGCTGACCATACTCTGATCAGTCCAATTACGATTGGATTGGGATCGAAGCGTACGATTCTGATCAGGCTTGGATCTCAATAGACGTTCCATTGCTACTATACTAGTGATTAATATCGGGTTTTTTATTCCACGCTGAAATTCAGTCAAGGTTGCCGAATCTTAGATCCGGTACAGCTCCCGATTGGACTTTCCGGATCCGGATCCAGTCAGGTTCTAATACTATTCTGATCACACATAGCATAATTGAAGTCGACTGAGAAAGCAGATCGAATCCTACCATTTTGATCCAGCTTAGATCCAAACAAACGTACCATTACTGATCCAAGCCCTCGATTCTTGAGCTTTGAGTCAGTTTGAAACTCAAATCAGGCTAAAATAAGGCACCGATTAGTCAAAACTAATTTTGACCGTTTACCGCTCATTTGGATCCATGCCTGACAAAAACGCAAGGATCAGGTCTTTCTGATCAGTACCAGCTCTCCTATCGATCCAGGCCTAATTTGACTGATTAGAGTAGGACCGTGATTAACCTCATCACATTGGATCCAAATATTCTATTTAGAATTTTATCAGGTCCTGATCTGAAGATTTAATGAAGAAAGCCTTACCAGTATCGGGATCTGATCCAGTTATGGGAAAACTGAGTGAAAATTCCAGTGGGAACAATAACCCATCCATGATCATTAATACAGCCATCCAAAAAAAAATTCAAAAAGAATTAAGTCAAAGAGCATTCAAATTTAAAAAGAATGAATCCTGCACCGCTCAGCCAGGATTCAAAGCCGCGTCTCCTAGTTACGCGCCCGGAATACTGGAATTACTCATCAAAAAATTTCAAAAGTATTTCCACAACCCCCCATATGACATTTATCGGCTCTCAAAAAATAATTAGAATTACATTTCCTCCCCCTCTCCAATTAGTCATCAGAACATCGTTCTCTTGGATAGATCAGCTGCCCACAACTTTCCTCTTCAAACATATCAAAGAGCCCCATTCAAATGATGAAATTCAAGGAGTCTCAAACTAATGGATTCGACTCAAAGGAAAACCTTCTGAAAGGTCACATTATCATCTCTCCCAGAGTCACAGCGGGTCGCTCTACGATCCTCTTTTACTTTTTGTTATCCCGTAAATTCAGTTTTTTCACTCACACCACAAAAACTTCTTACGTGCTCTGTATCCCAACGTTTTATTTCCCTTTCTAGATTTTTCTCCAGGTTATTTTTGCAATAAATCGTTGGGGCTCCATTGCTACAAACATCCGTTGGTCGATTCTCGACGACGAAAAATAGCCGACGATAACGTCAAAGTGGTTTTCTTGTTTATGTTCTCTTTGAATGTCTTCTTCAGTCTATTTCTAGACATTATTCTTACCAGGGAGTTTATCGGAATGGTTCTGATCTTCTGTAATTGTCATAATTGGTAGAATAAATCCTTTAAATAGGGATGAATTAAACAATTGGTTGATCATGATCATGGAGCTGTAGTAGAATCAATTCCTTATTTTACTCTGGTTCCTTCTAAAAACGATCGCTTCAAATTTCTTGTCCCTCTAAAACAGAGATATAAAAAATCAGTAGAAGTGTCCGAGAGGAAATTTCCCTCAGACGGCCTGATTTGAAATTAGTGAGGACGTCCTGATTAGACATTTTAAATGTGATTGGCTTAACGAGAGATTTTCTGGATCCGATTCGGCCAAATCAACTTCCATATCATCCTGATTATTCGAATCATAATTGGATTTAGATCCAATCCTTTTGAACAGGCTTCGATCCAAGTATGTCTTTGATTTTTCATGCGAGATTGACCAATACGAGTTTTTATGAATCAGGTCCTGACTCCAGCCAGAATTGAATTTTCTCACGGCATCACATTATCTAACTACTGCGTTTATCCGAGTGATAATTTACCTCAGGTTGCCTGGCTTTAGATTGGGTAAAAGTTGATATTCTTTTGTTAGGTTCCTACTTCAGAATCTTGTCTGGTTCGATTCGATCCAGATCAGATCCAAGGATTCTTATCAGACTTACGTCCAAACAGGCATTTTGCATCTGATTCCGGACTGATGAATGTGAGTATTTATGGATTAGTTTATAAGTCTAGGCTGATTTGTATACAGTCAGGGTCACCAAATCAGGGTCGAACGAGAGATTGACCAATCAAAAATGATTTTGATCGATTTTAGATGGAAAATGGGACGCATTGTACGATGCACAGCTGGTCAAAATGTTAGGATTCGTTTATTCGAGTCAATACTGAGTCCGATACATATCCAGTCAAAATTTTACTGATCAGATTTCACTCGGCCACAATGGATCGAGATCCTCTGTTCAGAATCATACCAGATCCTAACCTGAATGACGAGAGAATAAATTGTGATCAGTATTGGATCTGTATCGGAGCTGGGCTCGGGTAAACTGAGCTAAATTTCCACTCGGAAGTTTGCTTAGCCTTAGATAAAGTATGCACCAAGGTCTTCGACACAGAAAAATTCCAATTTTGCCAATCAAATTTGATTTTTTTTAAATTCCCAAAATTTCCATTAAAAATCTCAGAGAGTAACAAAATACCCATCAGACGACTTGATGACGTGGGTCCTATTCACATGGGTCGCTTAACATCGCATTAGTTGCTAAGATCATTAATGACAACTCGAACCTCCATTTTTGTGCTACAGTGCACAAGTATTATTTTCTACCTTTTTCATTGATTTTTTGTCCCACGAATTCAGGGAACGATAAAATCGAAATCTCGCTTCGTTAGATCTCGTAAATTCTGTTACGAGGGGACGTTGCTTACTGAACCCTAAAGATTATTGCTTATGTGATACAGTTAATGGATTACAGGTTATACGTACAGTTGTACGAATCGATTTTGCTTTTTCGGTATTCTGAACATGGTGGGTTGTGACTGTTGTGCTCATTATTATCTGACTAAATCAGATAATCCTAGAATTCTCTCTGATACCGATAGATAACCTCCGATGTCTTGTACGGTCTACTGAAGAGATTGGGTTTATGTATTGTTTCCAACTCAGTGAATAGTGATATAAAAGTATATAGAGTGCATAGGAAAATATATTGATCCAATCCATTTGAGTAACGCAGCGCAAACCGATGTATTTTACTGCTTTAAATTAAAACAAAATAGGTAAAATATTCGTATCAGCTGATTTTATCAGAGAATTTCGATGTTTGAAGAACCAAAATGACGTTCAGTCCCCTTAATATCAGAATACTAACAAGAGTTCTGTTATGAAAGTGGTAACAGTTTTAGATCCAATACTGCTCAGAATTTCTTGATTAGACTTTCAGATCAGGACCTGATAAGATTCTGAACAGAGTATGCAGATCCAATGTGACAGTATGAATCCAAATCATATTCTGTTCAGGGCAAATCTCGACTGGATCAATATCGTATTTGGTATTGATCAGAAATATCAGATTAAGCATTTTGATTAGGCATGGATCCAAAACTGATCAAAATTAGTTTTTACTTATCAGTCTTTTATTCTACCTTCATCGGAGTTTCCACTCAGTTAGTCGACATTCAAATAAAATAGTTTGGTTATGGATCAAATATACATCTGATACCAGTTAGGCTTTCCCGATTAGACTAATGATTTCCTCATTTTCTGAAGTTAATATCTGGATACAACGCGGCCCAATTAATTCTGTTCCTATTCTGATCCCAAATTAAACTTGATTCAAACCAGACCAGAGTCCAGGACTGATCCTAAAACCTGATTTTCATCAGTTTAGGATAAGAAAGGAAACGGTTATTTGAATCCATGCCTTATCAAAATATTAGGATTTGATCTTTCCGATTAGTATCAAATTCGGTACGGATCCAGTTAAGACTGATTCGAATAGGATCAGAGTTCAGAATCTCATCAGACCCTGATCCGAAAGTGTAATCAAGAAATTCTGGACAGGATTGAATATAAAACCAGGCGAGTATTTTGTAGAAATTTATCGAAAATTTGGCAAGAATTTTTTTGCTTCTAGAAATTTCATTTTTCTCTCAGTGTAATTCAGTCACAATCAATAAGTTTTAATCTTATCCCGCATAGTATAACCCTTTTTCCAGTATTTCTGGTCAAGTTAAGATTCAAAAACCTGATCAAGTGCTGGAAACGGAGATCCCGATCAGAAATGGCAGCTGTCAGAAAAAAATGGTTATCGCCTAAAATATAGCTTTCGTGGCTGATTCGAAATTAATCTCAAATCAGATGTGATCAATCAGTCCTTAACTTGATTAGAAATTGGACTGATTATCCCTTCAGCCATATACTGAACCAATACGATTTATTCCTCATTTTCGAAAATTTATCGCGAACTAAATATACTTGAATTTTATCTCAGCATTATCATCCGAGCAATTAATTGATCGAAAGAAAAATATGTTATTCGGAGAATAACTAAACTAAACTAAACGGAAACGATCTATAAAGTTCATTGCTATCTACACACTGAAATATTTCAATTTCACTTTCACTCGGCTAGACTCATGGCGCACGCGAAGGCGTTCACCGCCGGCATTTAAGATAATCTCGGGCTAATGTCGGAGCCTTGGCTAGGTGAGAAGAGGACCCAGTAGGTATTATATGGCAAGTCATATCAATAAGAAGAATGGCACAGGGGTGGAAGGCTGGGAAACTGACACTCTAACATCTCCACTCGCTTATCCCATTGCTGACTAACGCGTCACGGACGTTTCCCTCTGGGCGTCACACGTCTTTCACCTTCTCATGACGAAGGAAATGGCTCATTTAACTCGAATTAATCATCGAAGTGTAAAATGGTAAAGTGTAAAATCTCAGAAGCCGTAAATAGATGTTTCCTATTAGAGTTGGATAGTGCGGTTGTGCGCAAAGTTATTAATAGGAATATGATGACGATAGTGGAACTAGAGGTGTGAGTTGGACCCTAGGGAAATGCATGAAGGTGGCTTGCATTTTTTAGCAGTTGTCAGCGGAGGAAAAATGATTAATTAGAGTGCTTGCTTATTCATTTATAGCGACAGGTTGGAATAACGAGAACAACAGTAAAGAAGATCGATGAGTTAATATTGATGAAGGGTTTATATTTTCTGTTTTTTGTTTAGTCTCAGTTTTTTGCCATAATGACGGTATCCTGTGGCCCTTACAACCCTCGTGTCGCTTCATAAGGACCTGACGTGTCATAAACATTAAATTTTGTTCTCAAACATTGAATGTTTTATTTTTAAATTCAGTTTTGTGTCTTGAGAGTCATAAGGGATCGATTTTGTTGTCATCATCATTCTTTGATTGAAAAAAAAGTTTCAAGTGGTATTCAAAAAGTTCCAAGTGTTATTAGATACTCATGGTTCGCAAAATTTCTAAAGCTATAGGAATATATTAATGAATAATCACTTATCAATTATCAAGTATCTGTCAATTATCTAACAAACCGAATCATCGATACAATTGGCATTACCATATTTCGCTTAATCATATAACTCTTCAGTCATTTCATCTTGATTCGTCTTCTGACCCTGATTTTTCATGTAAATAAAAAGTTCTGACCCTTATGACCCTCCATAACCATCAGCAGAGCTATGAACTTTAAAACGTTTTCCTCAAGCACTGAAACTTTCACTTTTGACTTCAATATTTGTCATGAGGGTCAGACATTTTTCTCGTTGTCAACATTTTTTCAACGAAAAAAGTTTCAAATATTATTGAATATACATAGAATAGATCACTGAATTATCGCTATCTAACGAACCGAAACTGCGAAACAACTTACACCACCGCGTTCTGCTTAATCGTATTGTACTTGCCTTCCAGTATCTGCTCCTTTTTCGCCAGAATAAGGGGTATCGCACCGGAACCACTCATTATCGTTCACCCCTATATTTAACTATCCAAGTGTACCCTTCACAGGAACCCGCACGTTAAACTACTGATAACATCGGAGAACACGCGATCCACAATCGATTTATCGAAGCACTTATTTTTAGTGAATGATACCGAAGAGGAATAAAATGAGGAAATTCGCTGAAGAAAACAAACGCCACTGGACAGGTCTATGATGATACAGATCTGGCATCTGAGACGGAGATGTATTGACGTATTTTTATTATCAGGAGAATATCTGTCATCAAACTTTTTTATCTGGGAAATTCACGAATCGGTGGAATGTCATCAAGATCGACGATAAATCAATTCCGGTCAGAATTTCACTTCTAATATTTTTTTTCTATCTTCATTTGAATATTTGATTTATTCTATTGATATTTTATCATTCAGAAAAATCGGCTGAATGAAAGAATTGATATTTGCGTTGAGTTAATTCAGTTCATGTTTTCAATCAACGTTGGAATGCGTGTGATGACACATCAATTTTCCCCATATTACGCGCATCATAGAATTTACAACGAGAATGTACTCGTACCACCACCGCCTGTCCCGGCCTCCTCCGATGCCAAATACCAGATTATTGGCGATCTCTGTGCGATGACAATCGGCTAGTCGAGCGAGGAATATACATTTTCACGCGGTGTTGAATAGCCCTATCAAACACCGGGTCACTACATATCGATCGATAAATACGTTCGAATACTCGATATCGTAACAAAAGTTGATTAATAGTTCACAAAAAGGTGAATTGAAATGAAATACCAAATAAAATGGAATATTGTCCGCTTGATCAACTTTTTTGCCGATGGTCGAATGAGTTACAAAACGATTCAATCAACAATAAAATGTTTAATATTCCATCTACTCTCCTTTAATTTCAAAACGCGACGGAAAATTCAACGTAAATCCCATCGAATTCAAGAAAAATCGAACAAAAAAAAGAGAAAATGAATACGAAATTCGTTGAAACGGAATGATTGGAAAGACCGACGAAATAAAAAAAAAACTTCACAAAGTTCCTCTCTTTATTCCCTTGAATTCTACCTTTTCTCCTTTGAAATTCAAAGTACGGCGTACTGACACACTGGTTATACCAGTGACAGTCTTATACAGACAAGTGGTTTAGCACGTTTGACGATTTAGCAATAGAGGGGTTGTATCTTGCCCCACTCACCTGGTATTCCGCACGTTGGATGCGCACCTACTACTACCCTAACCGATGTATAACCCGCCCTGTGTGCCTACTTTTCCACCATCGATGGGAAGCCATCCCGCCCTGTGGCGTCGTCGAGCGTCGACGCCGGGCTTTCCCACCACCCACTCACCTTCGCGCTTAAAACCTTCAGTTCTCCCAGTTGCCAATTGCTCAAACACACGGAGGAAAAAATTTTTAGACATATTACTCTCTAAATCCTCCCATTCCCTCATACTAGATATCTAGGAGTTGAGGTTGACTACATCCCAGGTAGGCATTGACGATGAAAAGAAGGCTCATCAAGCCCTGAACCAAAGCTCGAATATTCTTAATCAGGGCTGGAGCCCACGCTTGAATCAGTCCTCGCGCAGCCCCAAAATGATAACTTAATCCAAGTCTGGAACTGAGAGATTTTAAAAGGTCAATCGCACTTTTTTATAACTAATTATATTATTATTTACAGGGATTTCTTTCAATGATTTGTGACTCTTTCATCAGCGTTTCTGTCGATTTCAAAAACTCCATAAAAAAGACTGGAGTAGGACCGTTAGTAACGGCCGATAACCCAATAAGCATTAATTGTGATGATTAATTAATAATGGATTAAAAAAATCATTATCATTATCATTTTTCATCAATTATTGGTACTGAATCATTATCCGCACACCTGTAATTGAAATACACTGAAACTGAACGTTCGAAAAATTTCTGCTACTCGGGAGGATTCGATCCGGAGTCCTTCTGATCCGTAGTCAAAACTTCTTATGACGATATATTTTTCTATTCAAGAAAAATATAACGTCATGTTCTTGTGTTTATCAATGAATAAAACTAATACGAATTGCATAAAAAAATAGATCCGATGTATTAATGAGTTTAAAATCCATTAGTCAATTAATTACAGATGAGAATAATTATAATTATGCAACCTTGTGTTTAAAGGGCTGCCGCAAGCCTGATTTGGGCTGACCTTGGATGATGTGATGGATATTTATGACTATCTTTGTAGAAGGGATAACAACGTTTTCACCATCATTAATTGATGACCATTAGGCGAAGAATTACTGAAATGAATTAAAAGTAAACTTTATTCTTCAGGACTGGTTAAGCCTCTGATGAGCCTTGACGTACTCAGCTTTAATACTCAAGGCCTCGACAAGCCCTGAATTGAGCTTCGTAGATGACCTTATGAATCACCCTCATTTCAGCCTAATATCGACAATGAGAACAGGACTGGCTGAGGCTTGAGCCACCGAGCCTCACCAACCCAGGGTTCATACAAGCTTATTCCCTTCGTCAGCCTTAGTAATTCTTACCTCAACCTGTCCCTCCCCCGAGACTCAAGCCCTGGTCGCCGGAATGGCCGAGCCTCAGACCTAGCCAGAATGCCAAGCCTTGGTGCATTTTTACAAACCTGGCATTTCCTACCTGGGCTATTAATTTTAAGACAGGAAAAATCATTAATTTAAGAACTACAATGTTTGTAGCTTGGGAACCCGGATGTTCTTAATTCGACAGACCAAGGTTCTGATTTTAAGGACCCGAAAGTTTCTTTAAAGGAAAGGAAAATGTGCCTTAATTTAATTATCTAATTATACTACATTTAAGTAGAAATTGCTGGAAACTTTTAATCTGCATACATTTTTCCGGACATTCTTCGCATAATTCTGCATTATTTCTACAATTTTTTCCCTCTACGCTTCCTCCCTCTCACGCTTCCTCTGCTTTTTCTTTTTACCTTAAATTGGGGAGAAAGCGAAAGAATTTTGGAGGGCGAGAAAAATGGTCTGACTGGTGGGTGTATTCTCCAAGTTGATGTGCACATATTTTACTTTTTGTGGGTGTGAGCGGTCCGTAGAGAACATTCACCGACGACACCTTGGGAAATCGTTTTATTTTTCGTACCATTCAGGCGTTCTTCGCTTGAATTTAGATAGACTTCAGCTTTTTCTTAGGTGATGTGATGGCACAGAGTGAAAAAGTTTTTGAAATTCGTAAAACGATGGATAGATTTAAGAAACTTGTTTTCTTATAATGCATCACTTGTTGGATGATAAAAATTGGTACGTTTTTGGAACAAATTCTCGAGAACCAATGCATAGTTATTCTTATTTTCATCAATTTTCAGATTCAAATTGAAAATTGAAAGAATTTTTCCCGAATCAATTGTTTTCTTTTTAGCCTTCAGGAAATTCCTATTCGGAAAAAACCATAGAATGCAACAAAATATTCTGTGAATTAAAAAATCGTCACTATTTGCTTCCTTTTCTGTAACAAAAAATGCCCTTGAATTTATCAACATCCAAATAATCCACATCAAACTATTTTCCTCGAAAAATTCTGAAATATTTTTTGCATTCTAGAAATTGTTTGGTAGAGAAACTATTGCTTCCAGAATTTAGAAAATTATGAAGTTAGATTCATGAAACCTGTCATGATTCATTCCACACTTTCTTTTTTAATTAGAAAAAATCTTAATTGTAGGAAAATGTATGTTAGAAATTATTGCCTATAGAATTCAGCAATTTTTTAAAATTGAAACTAGCAATATTTTCCCTGCGGAACATCCCGCGGACTGAAGTAGAGTGCCCCGTTGATGTCCAAGCGTTTTTTCATTATTCACTTGCTGTTGATTATAATTAAAAAACGAAAGGGCTCGGTTAGCCGATCAATATATATAGATACCGACCAAAATATATACGGTTCCAACTTTGTAAATGTATTCTATAAATAATAAAATAAGAATTGCGCGCTAATTTCAATTTTTAGTAACATTCATGTTTAGTTTTTACACGAATGTATTATTATCCAATGAACTTTCTTTTAATGACAAATATTTCGAATGTAGACATTTCATTGTTTGTCTTTATTTAGATGATTCATCTATTTTTTTCTCTCGACAAACCTCAAATTGCCCTTAACGGTCTATCTATAGGTCTACTTGGCCCTGTTAAGCGAACAATCAATATGAAGGTTCTCACAATTTTTTCATGAGATGATGTTAAATAGGATCTTGTTTGACATGGAAACCAAGTGATCGAGCATTCTGGGTGATCTTAAAATTTTCTCGATGATATTGGGTTTGCAGAGGATCTGTATTCGGTGTAATCTCTCAATCTTGATTGAAGAGCAGTCGTGCAATTCGGTTGGAGACCACTATTGGAAGAAGGAATTTGGTGGAAGGGAGCGGTGCGAGTCGAACGTGAAATGTTTACTAATTAAATAAAGATGCCAGGATTGAGAGATTGATTCTAGGGCTGAAGTTGAAAGGTCCTTGTCTGCAATTTTTTCTCATCGAAAATGTCTGTTCATGCTTTCATCCAAAATCACTTTGAGCGGTAGCAAAAATGAATGTAGAACGAAATTCAGATAACTTTTTTTCCCTCTCTATTGTTTGAAAAAAAATAGGAAGGATCAAAAGTGTCTAATTGGATTACAAATTGCATACAAGGCGTAGATCGCTGATGAATTAGGTCCCAGACCGCTGAGAGTGAAAAGCATAGTAAAAAAATTTCAGTAAAGGACCTTTCTCCAAAAAAAAATTCAATTTTCTCCCGACAAATGAAATACTCATTCTTCAAAGAGCCATAACTCTTCAAAATAGACGAAATTTCTCGTTTTACTTCCCATATTACTCGGAATACCCCAGTAAATTCACAATAATATGACACGAAATGTGATGTTGACTTCGTCGTTGAGTTTAGAACACTGAAGGGAGTGAGCTATACCTACCCCCAATCCATCGGTATTATCTCGTCGTCAACCTCGGAGAACCAGCTCTCTCTACCTCATTCGCTCACTGAGAATTCGATTTAACGATCGGACCATGGACTAGGAGGGCGTTTGAAAGCTCATCTCCGGTTACCCCAACCCCACCGACAGCACTTGGTGTGCCCTCAGCCCTGTCACCCATCTGTGCAAATGGCCAGCTCAACCATTTATCTCTCATTCGTCTTGAAAATGTTCTTCTTTAGCGTAGTATCAATATAACTCAAATTTTGAAGATTAAAATCTGAAATAAATTCTAAACGGAAGCTAATATATATACAGATATTCTGGTTAAGTATTTCTTTTTGCAATGTGAATGATTATAAACAATTCGTTGAAAAAGGATTAATAAATCTGATAATTAAAAGGGCATAGAAATGGCTTCAACACCGCGGCCGCTTACTGATCGAAACACTCTAGTTAAACGAGAGACTATTGTTTTGATAAATCACTAAAGTATGAATGCGATGAATTAATTTCCGATAATCATGCAATGCAGAATCCATATCAAAATTATGAATGATGAATGATTATTATTTTCGAGCATTTCAAATGTATTTGTCTTCGTCATACGGTTCTAGTGCAGTGCATTCATACTATGTACTTTAAAATTTAATAATCCACTCGTCATTTTTCATCTCAATATTTCTCAACTGTTCGGGCTTCTTGTTTCAATTTCACGGGACTTTTTCGACTCTTTATCTCGTCAATACAGTTGTTCGAGTAGAAACGTAGTGGGTATGAAATTGGATAAGTTTGTCGTGAGAAAATGGAACTTAACTAGCCTCCTTAAAACTCGTGATGCTTGGAAGTATCGCAATATATTTCGAATTACTTGAGTCATGAAACTTGGGCTTAATTATTTGCTTGGGCCAATTGGTGTCTTCTCGAGGGTTCTCAAGTTTTATTGTAGTTTTCGAAATAATTTTTCAGGGAACGAATGCCACTTCATCGATTTTTTCGTCTTTATAGCCCCAGTAACTTTTATCATTGGATACAGAGAGAAAAAAGTTTCTCTTATTCAGGATTTCACCAATTTTTGGATTGAATTCAAAAACATTTTTCTGAAATCAACTCTGTTGTTTATAGTTTCCAGAATTTAGAAAGTTCCGACCTCAAATTCATTGGAATTTTTAGGATTAATTTCACTTTTTTTTATTGAAAAAGCCTAGATTCTAGAGAAATGCATGTAAAAAGCGACGGTTACTATTAGAATTCAGAATATTATATATAGAATATTATTTTAGAATTCATCAAATATTAAACCAAATAAAAAATCGAACACACATGATTAAAGAAGAAATTTCATTGAATTTAATAAAATTATATAAAACGATTAATTACATAGTATAGAAGCAGATGACATGCAAAATGAGCATTCGGAAACATAACTAATTTATTAGCAAAAAAAACCATGCTATAATGATGTAAAAGCAGTTTCTCACTTGTTTCTGTAATACGGTGATCAGAAGAGGCATTTTGAGAAAAAAAAGTTTCATGCTATCTGAACTCATAATTTCCCTGCATTTCCAATAAGGTTACTTTACTTCTTTGTTATTTCCCTATAAATTTCCGCCATGATTGCTCATAAAATTCCCTCCCCTTTAAAATTTACACCGATCCCGTCAATCCCATCGTCCATAAAACAATTTTACGTCATAAAAATGAACTAAAGAGCAGAAAGAATCTCAGTGACGTGACGAGGGATGTCAGAGAACGTCACAAAACACGAATACAGGGTAGATCGATTGTACAGAATAGGTCACACGCCTATATCCAGGCTTGACGAGTATCTGTTCTCTCCTATCTCTCGTTTCCCGCATATAAACCCAACTATAGATACCATTTCCTTATCGTGTGAACGTGTCAGAGACGCTACCATCGTCTTTGCGATTTTTCGACTTCTCTTTTTTTTATTCTTTCATCCTCTATTACTTTCCAAACTCTGTTTCTTTGTCGCAATTGCTTCAGGAGTGTCAAGTGGAATCAGATTGTTCATGTGGATATTTTTACCGTGACAAATACTCTGAAAAAGAAATGGCAGAGCTTTAAAAATTCATGTTATTTTCCGAGGGGCTATTCACAATCTGTCTGAGAGATACCATGACTATAAAATTTAGTCAACTACTCGTGATTATTGTCCTGATTTCACTGATTGAGGATTTCATGAGTCGACATATGAAAAAAATTTATAGAACAACGATTCCATTGAAAAATTCCGCAGTTTATCTGCACGTTTTTTGCTTCCGAATGGAGGCCTTGTATTTGACCGATTATCCGATGTTCGAATTTTAATTGCAAATGGTCTAGAATGTTATGAAACATGAAAAAATGATGTTTTTAGCGTCATGTCTGTGTATGTATGTGACGACTTAAGTTTTTGGTGATTAATTTTGTGCAAATTCAACATAACTGCGGTAAAATTTGTAGATAAATATCTGAAATTTTGGCTCTTGTAGCTGTGATTGAGCTCAACTTTGGCGCGCTGTTTCAGCCTAATCGGCTAGTAGTCGCTGAGATATAACAACTTGTTCAAATTTCGTTTTTCCTCAATATCTCAAAAACCACTGCACGAAATTCAATTTTTTTTTCAAAATACTGGTCTCGATGGCCTCTATCTAAATTAATCAACTCAAATATTTATACTCATGCATACCACATTTTCGAGATCTTGAGGGTTTTTCGTATTTTTTTATTTTTTCATTCTAGTACGCACGATAACTTGAGAAAAAATGAAGATACTTAGTTGAAATTTGGTATGATGAGAGCACTTACAATACTGAAGGTTGGTATTCTGCACAAGCGCAATCGGTCAAGCAGTTTTGGAGATATTTAACCTTTTGTATAAATCTATTTCATTAACCCTCTGTATGGAAATGTCCGCTCTCCTCCCCAGCGCCTGGTACCATTTTCTATTGCGGTGGGGAGAGAGGGCAGGGCCGTATCTATCATTCGAGGTCTTGATACATGGAAATAATTCAAAATGATTCTAGCGAGGGAAAGACCTATAATATCAATTATTTACACATGAGTTTATTAATTAATAACTTTCGAATATCATTTTTTCATAGGTCCATAAAATTTTAAATATAAACTGGAGCTATTTGCGATCACTGATGAAAATCATATGAATGTTCGATGCATTTTTATTCCTCATCAAATTTGGTGATGCTACAGTTCCAGAAAAAAATTAGTTGAGGTTGTCTTCTTATGCCCTTTCTATGATAATCATAATAAGTGAACACGGTGACTGTTTGAATTAACAAGACAACACATGACGAATGAATTAGAATACCAACAAAAACAAAATAAACGTGGACCCCGTGTGAATGTAAACCCCTATACCCCGTGAGCTATCTACGGCCCTGGGCCCGCAGGAGTGGCGGAGCATGCGCGCACGCTATTGGCTCTTTCCTCTCTCCGGCTACACCGACAGGATTTCGCAGGATTTTTCATTCCGAAGGTTAATATGTTGAATATTTTTCTGTAGATACCTTGCAGCATGTAGTTACTGTTGTATGGCTGTCACGAGGATAGGGAATTGCCGCGGATCCGTTTGGAAGCTGACTATCAACGGAATTGATAGAAATAAAAAAAGAAAGAGACTAATAATGCAAAAAGTAACGGTCACATGCCTTCTGGATAGACACGAGCTCCTCCTTGTTTAATATGGGAACATAGCAATTCTTAATATGAGAAATAGTTGCAGGATTATATCCACACTCGAAAAATTACTGTTGAAAATAGTAAAGAGTGAGACCGACGGCCGTGGCTATGTGGTTAGAGTATGGGATTGGCATGTGAGCGACCCGGGTTCGATCCCCGGCTGGGGAGCCAAAATTTGTAACACTCTAATGTCACAGTTTCACTGTCGAGCGGGAGTCTCGTTAAAGGGACGACTGTAACTGGGCAGGTTTTTTCCTCAAGTGAGGTTTTCCCTCGTCCTTCGGCGAATGCGGTACAGGGGGTTGAGGGGTGGAAAGGGAACAAATTGTAAAAACCCGACAGGGTATACGAGAGAAAATAATAGTAAAATTGAGAGTTGGTATAGTACAAAATGCTAGCATAAAAGTTCAATTTTCAATTGATACAAGTATGATTTAGGTGGATAAACATGAATTATTACTGCGTCAGTTAAAAAAATATTCTTCCCGGGGGATTTTCTGAATAACCGAAGTGAAAATCCATATTTAATCTTCTATATCATCCGTGAAAATTATTATCAATAATTTTGCTTCACGTATATTCATTCTGAAAAAGAGGAGAAGAGAGAAAATTCTGAAAGTCAACGGTTATAAAGCTTTTATTGGGAAGCAAAAAGATTGCTGGGCTGCCATAAAAACAGGGGAATTGGGATCTTCTTCTAAGCAGAAATTTCCATGATGACCCAAATTTCATCCACATCCCTGTTATAATTCTTAAACCAACTTCTTAGCAAGCTCATTCTAAATTATATTTCCGGAAAATCACATTCGTGTTGAGGGGAAAAGACAGATGAAGTAACGGATGCTCGGGGTACACGCAAACATAATCGCACGAGTTTTCCCCCGTGGCCTGTTGCCGAACGATCCTAGTCACCACGCCCTAGGGGATCATGCAGCAGATGCCAAATAATGAAGGTGAAAGAAGGTGCGGAGAAGATAAATGACAACAGAGTAAGTACACAAGCGAAATGTTGATTGGAACGAGACATGTTTTTTTATATTTTCGCTTGCCATGGTTTCTTACATTTTGTGGATGCGTTCATCGAAGTTATCACCTTAAAAAAATCATTATTTTTGTTCAGAAAAAATTTCAGGCTCGTAAGAAGTTATATTTTGAGGCAAACATGATATTGATCCATATCATATATATATTTTTTGAATATATTTCTCATGAGAGTAGAAAGTAAAAATTTTAATTTCTATTAAAATATTTTACATTATTTATTTATAATGATATTGGTATTCCTTGAACGAGGAACTGACTAGTGATTTATGCACATTATTTATGATCGGTATGTATTTATTTTATTTTTTTTGTTTTATTCTCATACTAGCGGGCTACGCTCCCTGCTTGCTCCGCTCGCCAACCCCTATATGACCTTCATGATCCTTATTCTGTGACCTTGTGACTCGTCACTTCTGGCCTTTAATTTTAAAGTCTTAATTTCGAGTACCAAATTTTCATCACCAGAAGTCGATTTGCCTTTTGATAATATAGTTTTTTTATTTGAATAATAAACGAGTGGACAATACTTTCTATATTAATGCAGAATAGTTTTTTCGCTAATAAATTAATAATATGCTTCCGAATGGTCATTTTGCACACCATCTGCTTCCATGGTATACAATTCATCGTTTTATATCATTTTATTAAATTCAATGAAATTTCTTCTTTAATCAATTGTGTAATATTTTTAATTTAGTTTAAGATTCGATGAAAATTGAAATATGAAATAATATCTATCTATATCATCCATTTATTCGATGGAAGTGAAGTCGAAGTAGGTGGTTTGTAAATCATTTATTTTATGATATAGAAAATGATAGAAAAATGAATATTTTTTCACACCCAAATGACCTTGGATGACTTTAAAACTCTGGTCTGTCAACCCCATCTGTCGTCGAATTTGCATCTTCAGAAATTAAATCAGTGCAGTTAAAAGAAATGAAGTTATGTGGTTTTGTTATTAATCATTGCATTATATGAAATAATGTCATTACTAAATGGGCAGGAAAAAATGAGTGCTCATCACCGATGATTAACCTCACTTTACTCTTGACACTCGAGCGGAAGTAGCGCCTCGCAGTGCGTCAACTACGGAATGTGATTATCCCCTCCTTGATAACAAAAATTTTTGACCATTTTTGTTAAACAAACGAAATTATGAAATTGTGGAAATCATAGCCTATTGAGATTGTCACATTCGAACAACTTCATTTCCAGAATTCATTAATTGAAAAAAACTATGTAGAATATCTCTATTGAATTAATTATAGATATTCAAATTTTGAAGAATTTATTTTTAATAAATAGCAAGGAACAATTCTTTTGAGATCAGATTAAATGAACCTCTTCATAAAAATAATGAAGAACATTTGGGTTTTTTCTCCTCAGTCTCAAGACACGAGAAAAAACTTGAATTAATTTTTTTTCTCTCGAGTGTATCCAAGTGTCATTCTAAGAAATGTCAGCAGTAGGAGCCGTGAACTGGGCCGAGGTTCATTGTCTGTGACCTCGGCCGCTACTTTCAAAACCTGTCTCTCGTTCATAAAATGCAACAGAGCCAATTGTTAACTAGCGTGCGGCATGCGAGCCACTCTCATTCGAATAGAGTGTTGGGAGGTTTTAGGGTCTCGGACATTATCTTTGCTTTCTCACGAACGTGAGGAAGTCACTGTTTTGCGAGCGTACAAAACAAGCAATCAGTGCGAACCTCATCCTTCAATAAATTCAAGGTCATCTTGTCGTCTCTCCCTCTTGGTTTCTTCAATTATGGCGATTGAGAAGATTGCATATACTTTCTCCAATTTGCTTGCTTTCATCAGATTCTGCGAGGGGAGAGCATTGAATGTCAATTGTTTGATGTTCCTTTGCAAATTTTCAACAGAGTTATCTTCATTATTTTCTTTATCCTTTTTCATCTCTAATTTTATGATTATTTGGTCGGCATTGCATACATACATACCTTTCATGGTATAAAATTCTCAATTGACTAGGGGCGACTGAAATTTGAACCCTTATGCGATTTTTATAAAAGCCGAAATTCCAATTCAATCCTTATGTGATCCTCATAAAAGTTGAGTAAAAATTAAACTTCAGTTTTAAGTCATATGTTCATTTCTATCAAAGCCTTATAAGACCCTTGTAAGAGTCAAATGAAGGGTGAAAATATAACCCATATTTCACAACCAGGCGACCCTTCGGAGGGACAAATGTAGACAAAAATGGGAATCGTGAGTTGACCTTTATTGGGCTCTTACAATAATCGAATGAAAGCTCAAATTTTTGTGTAGGTTCGATCCTTCACGAGCATCTATTAAGGGCAAAAATTTCCATCTTGATTTGACCTTAAATCTGATTCCTACAAGCATTGAATGAGGGTCAAAATTTCCATCCAGACTCGACCCGTATGCGACGAATGACTGAAACAAGGGCCAAAATTATCATCTTGATTTGATTCTTATATTTTCCTCCCAAGGGTCAAACGAGAGCCAACGTTTTCATCGTGATTTTATACTCACGTGACCTTTATTAATTAAACAAGCCTCTCAATTTCAATACAGATTTAACCTTCACGTAACCTTGAAAATGACCATAATTGAAATTTGACCCTCACTTGGTCCTCATGAGTGTAAAATCTTGATCAGAAAATCAATGTCAATTCAACTGTGGTTCGACCCGTGTAAAGATCAAATGAAAACCATAATTATAATCTTGATGTATGAACTCTTGATGGTCGATATCATAATTTCCATGTTACTCTAATATGGTGTCCTAAGGTCAAATGAGGATAAAAACCTTAATTATGACTCGACTCTCAAGCGATGCTTATAAGGGTCGAATCAAATTGAAAATTATCCTTAAAATTTAAAATTCCCTTCGATAGTGACCAAACGAAACTCGAGATCGGCCCTTATAAGGGTTGAACGAGGGTGAAAATTATAACATTAATCGGAACCTCACTGAACCCTCATGAGGGTCTTGTAAGGATCAACATTATAATTCCTATTCGTTCCTCATGCGATTCCTGTAGGATCCAATTTTTGTAAAAAAACTGGGTCAAGAAAAAGTTTTGTTTGATTCCTACTGCATGGGAAGCCAAAGTTTTTGAAAAATACATAGAAATAAAAAAGGAAGCCAAGTCAGGAATTTTGAATAAATGGTGATAGTGCACAATCAGGTTTCTATAAGAAACACAGTTCTCAATGGAATAAGTATTCTAAAAAAATTCTCCATGAAATAAAAAATCAGTAGGAGCAGGACCAACGTTCTTGGCGTAGAGTTTTTTAACTCACTGTCTATATCAATCTAATCCGTCATCCTTCGATCCACGCCAAGGACGTTGGTCCTGCTCCTACTGATTTTTTATTTCATGGAGAATTTTTTTAGAATACTTATTCCATTGAGAACTATTTTTCTTATAGAAACCTAATTGTGCACTATCACCATTTATTCAAAATTCCTGACTTTGCTTCCTTTTTTATTTCTATGTATTTTTCAAAAACTTCGACTTCCCAGTAGGAATCAAACAAAACTTTTTCTTGGCCCAGTTTTTTTACAAAAACATTTGTGTTGTTTTTAGACAAATTTCATTATTTTTTTCAAAATAAGTAAGGACTGTTTTTACATCCGGTGAAATTTTTTCTTTTCAATTCAATTTAACTCATTCACTTTTCATAAGGTATAACATTTTTTGAATCAACAATTGAAGGGAAATAAACAGTTCTATTCCTAATTTATTGTCTCCACCGAATTTCAATTTTTAATCATCTATTAATAATTTTCTGACTTGATTTGGTTCCTCATTCAATTTTTGCTCTGATGATTCCTATTTGGATCGTATTTCTTGGAGAGATGAATTGATTTGCTTATAGGAATAGTCGAACAAAATGTTCACAGAGAATTCTTTTTGACATCTGGTTTTGTTTCTTTGTTTTTAAAAATATTAGGGAAACATTGGGTGGAATGGACTCTTCTGACTTCTTGTTTCAATATTTATAACGAAGGAACAAATTTATCGATTGAGCTCAGTCTAAGCTTATTACAAAGGGGCTGACTCTACTTTCATTTTTTTTAAATTCTATTTCATCAATACTTCAATAAGATATCAACATTTCGAAAAGGGTTCAAAGTGTTCATTTAGTCCCACTGTCTCCTAGTAATTTTTCTTAAATAATCACAAAATTGTTTGTATTTCACTGTCACTTAATTTAGAGAATTTTTTTCCACGGAATGAAAACATTTTCTGTTACACTCGGAGAAAAATAAATATTTTCTTTTCGTATTTAACTATTCACGGACATTTAATACTCAATCACACAATATTTTCGACACATCTCACTTTTGTCACATTCCAAACATAAACCGATAACCTCACAAACAGTACGTAAACTATCTTTATATCCGAGGTCCGCATATGAATTCAGATATGGCGGGATGAAATTCGAATTTTCAACGAGAGAAAACAAAATAGAACACCGAGTCAATTTTTCGTTTCATTCTAATAAGTGATTTAACGTGAAGAAGAACATTTCCCGTGGTTCTCCATAACAACATCACAACCCACATTCAAATGTACTGGTGGCAACACTTCAACGTTGGACATGAGGCTCAGTTAGACCGACGCTGCCAACGTTGCAACTTGATTCTCCAACTTTATAATGTGAATCGCGAGAATGTGAATATCAATCCGTTGCTATGCGCCTATCTTTTTTACTGTTAATCCAAAAAATACCATAGTTACACCGTTGAAAAGCTCATAGGCGATTTATATAATGTAACTAACGACACATTCCCGATTTGTGGTCCCGTTTTCATTATACCGAATGTAAATCATTTAGAGGTAGTGGAGGGGGAAGTTCTGTCGTGTATAGATACGCAGTGCACTCGGCCTGATGTTTTGCTCAGTCGGTCAAAACTATTCTTGGCGGATACGCTACCGCGTATCTCGATGAGGATAAAAATCGTAATTATGACTCGACCCTCATAAGGGTCAAATCGAATGTGAAACGATCGTTAAGATTTCAAATTCGATTTGGCCATGATAACATAAATGTCACATATGAAGGTGCAAATTTCGACTATTGACCTTGACCTTCGCATCCTACGTATAAGGATCAGCCATCAATGGCTGATGCTTATGAGCCCATGAATGGTCATGAATGCTCATGAATGGCTTTAAATCGATTGTCTTTGCAATCGATTTAAATCAATGTACCGCAATCATTCATCTCACTCCAATTTCATCCCCTCGGACTAATAATCTCCTGTCACATCTGTCAAAATATTTTTCACTCCATGATTCATTTTCCATTACCTCTCTTGCCATGACTCTTTCCGTTATTATAGTCCCCCATTTCCCTTTCAGAAATATCAAAGAGCATAGCATAAAATTTCCAGTCTTTGAAGCGATACCAAACTCTGAAAGATCCTTCAAAGATGCCCGTAATACGATTCTCATGTTTCAACTTCACTCATCCTTTTTCTGATTCCACCTCAAGGAATCGTGTTTATAAAACACTCGTAGGAATGAAAAAGAGATCAATTTTATTAGACAAATACGTTGTCTGGACAGAGAAATAGTAGAGGTGACATGTACGAAACGTTCGATCTCTCAACCAACATACTTGAAGACGCGCCTGCGCTAGACCTTCTCCTATGGGTCACACACATTGTACACTGGACTATGAAAATCCTTCGGTAAACATTGTGTCAAGAGTATTCAATGGAATAGAGAAAAATACGTCAAGGTTTTCACCGGAATTCGAGTGCTTTTTCCGCCTTTAGAAAAGTTTTGCCAACATCTTTGTATTTTTATTTCATTCCGTTGCGGGGAATGCGAACCCTGTAGTTTCTTTGAACAACGTCAAATTTCCTAATTGAAACTTGCAAAAGTTATTAACAAAACAAAACAGTGAGAAATTACTTTTATATTAATATAATATAGTTTCTTTGCTAATAAATTAACGATATGCTTCCGAATGGTCATTTTGCATATCATCTGCTTCGATAATATATAATTCATCGTTACATACCATTTTATCAAATTAGTTTGATATTTGATGAAATTTGAAATATAAAATTTGAATGATAGTTGAATCAATTTTGCCTTTCTTTTCTAAATTTTCTAAAAGATGGAAAATCAACAAACTTTTAAATGCTATGAGAATAATTTCCGAAATTCTTTTATAAATCGAATGGACGAATGATGCTATCTATATTACGGAATGTATTGGAAACATCATATTTGAAGAAACCATCAGAAAGTTCATATTCAGAGCAGTTTCCAAAAAATTCTAAATTTTCAAAAATCTGAAGATCTTTTAACTTGGATAGAGTGGCATTGAAATTGATATTTTTCAGCTATCATTGAATGAATTTGGAGCATGATATCCAAAGATATCCGGTATATAACGGTTACAGTTATCGCCTTCAATCATCATCCAACGAATTCAGATAATTTTTTTTTAGTTGGGATAAGACAACCGATTTTTAGAAAAATAAAAAATTCCAAAATATAATATATAGATGAAATTTTAAATAATAGATTGATATAACACAGAAAATCTAGAACTTAAATTTAAACAATTGCAATGCTTCTATTCGGAAGCTATACTCTCTAAAATAGACTTTTCTTCATTTATTTAAAGTAATTGCTTTTGTTGAAATTGAACCCCATATTTTTCGGAATATTTCCGAATATAGACCGACAACAATCAATGCTAGGAGAAAAATAGATACCTAATTGCAGTGAATTATGGTAAGGCTACGAAGAATTGCGGCTAACATGGGGATAATCAACTGCGACCTTGGCACTAGTGTTACCGATCGATAGCCTCACATACAACGGCTATGAAACAGTTGTCAGCAAAGGTCCTCGATCGATGGCTAATTTAAATTCAAGTTTGAGATATTCATAGACGTTCGGGTGAAGATCACCGTTTAGTAACGGGACTGGTCTTAGCAACGTCGTACCACATTTCTGTGACCTTGACATTGTTGTTGAGGCAGCATTTGAAAGTGGTGGCAAGAGCTGACGGGTGGAATTCGGTGGGGTTGAGTGTAATTATTGCAAGAAATATGGACCGAACATTTTCTGCCGAGCAGCATTTTTCATGGAGATGATTAAGTGATGAGGGGTGGAGATTATGTTCGTTGGTGGAATCTCATTTGGCTTCTCGGTTGGGCTATAGTGGCGTCTCGTTCAGCGAATCCGCTCTCGGAGCGCCACACATAAGGAGAATTGAGAAACTCTCTTGGGATTCCCTGTATTCGTTCATTAATGAGAGGATGACCGGTCTAAATAATAGATGACTATTTCATCACACCAACTCAGCACGGCTAGGATTGTTGCTATCGACAGCATCACATTTTCCTTATTCATTCAGCAAACATAGTATACCTGATAGAATCAGTGTGAAGATGACGAATTGTTATCGATTATTCAGATTCTTAAATTCACTATCAGTCATTTTGGGCTAGTGTTGAAAATTTTTAATATCGTTGAATTGTTATAAACTTTTTATAGCTTTTTTTGCTGCCGAATGGAAGCTTTGAATATGCAATTTTTTTCGATTTTTTAATTTTGCTTGGATATGACTCAGAGTGGTATGAAACATTGATATTTACTTCCGTTGAAAAATGTCTGTATGTGTGTGCGTATGTGTGTATGTGTGTGCGTATGTGTGTATGTGTGTGCGTTTGTCCAGAACTGTGTCAATAACTCTTGAACAGCAATTACAAAAAAGCTAAATTTTGGCTCACAGTTGGTACCAATGAGACACAGATCTGTGCTAAATCTCAATCCGATCGGTTTAGTAGTTCCTGCGATATAGCGATTTCTCAAAAATCGTTTTTAGCAAATATCTCAGGATTGGCTGGACCAATTTCATTTTTTTCAAAATATTCGTCACGATGATACTTATCTCATCGCATAGGAATTCAATTACCCCGCCGTGAAACATTGTATTTTATTGTCATTTTTTCATTTTTTCGACGAAATTGCTTGTTGCCACGATAAGTTAAAAAATAATCGAGATAGAAACTTCAAACTCCATACGATTTTAGGTCTTATGATAACAAAGTTTGGTATTTTAAATGGACGAAATCGGACGAGTAGTTTTGGAGATATTCAACTTTGAATGTGAAATTTCGTTCTTCAATATCTCAAAAAATACTTGGCCGAATTCAATTTTTTTTCCAAAATATTCGTTATAATGGTGGCTATCTGACCCAATCGAAATATCAATACCGTTTCTTTAAAAGTGTCTGAGATATTGCCACTTTTCTATTTTTATGTGATCAGCTTGCTCAGGCGTGTTATAATATGGTTGAAAGTTTACCTTATGATCGGAAATTGTGGTTAGTCGTCAATACTATTTAGTCACACAACTCAGGAGAATTTGAGCTCAATTGATTCGGTATTTCTACAAATGGAAAATTTCATAAAAAACGGTCTATTACATTAATTACCGTGTTTTTGTCGAGCCATAGCATTTTTTATCATAATTACTTGGAATGTCACGTCATATGAATGTTTCAAACAGCGTCCAGTGGTCGCGGTCGTTGAATTGTTGGTTCGGCTTGTTTTTCATTCAACTTCATAAAAAATGAAGATAGCAAGTTGAAATTTGATATGATTATAGCTCTCACAATCGGCCGAGCAGCTTCGGAGATATTCAACTTTTTGTATAAATCTATTTCATTAAAAGGTTGAATATCTTTCTGTAGATACCATGTAGCATGGAGTTATAGTTGTATGCCCGTCACAAGGACAGGGAATTGCTACGGATTCATTCGGAAACTTACTACCAATAGAATTGATAGAAATAAAGAAAGAAAAGGACTCATAACGCAACAAGTAATGGTCACATGCCTTCTGTCGGATAGGCTCAAACCCCTGCTTGTTTTAAGTTCAGAAGCAAATTATACTTATTTTTATTGTCCAAAATAACTTTCGTATTCGAAATACTGAGAAAATGATGAGCTACTTCAAATTATGATTTTGAATAAATCAAATAATGATATCTTGATGATCTTTTGTTATTAATTACCATAGCATGCGTAGTAACAAGAGAGAGCTGTTTTTCAAATCATATTTAATCATGAATAATGCCAGGAATTCTCACAAGATACCGCTGTTCATCCTCTATATATCACCGTAATTACACAGAGCAGGAAGCAATTACATTGTTAATGGTGACATATGTTTCACTCGAATGATTCCCATCATCGTGAATCCATGAGAGTTTATAGGAAAACCACAAAAGTGGTTGAAACTGTAACCCATTCCAGGGAGTGGACGAGGCCGGCATAACTAGAGGCGGAGGTAAACCGCCGGACCCAAGGATCGTACTCTCGGATTTCATGCGCGTTCCTCGGTCAACCTCATTTTCAGTCACACATGGAAATGTGACCTACCTGCTTTACATATGGTTGACCATTAACTATGAACAAGGGATTAAGAGTCATAGAGAGAGATGAGGAGATATGCTTGAAGTTTAAAAAAATTCGAGATCCGAAACTCCATCATTAAAGCATTATCCACGTGTGTTTTTCTTGTGTTTTAACTAGGAATGAAATCTACAGGAAGATTTCATCCTATTGACTCATCATATCTTCCGGAGCGTCTGTAGATCGATCAACTTCTGGAGAAAATGAAGTGATTGGATTCGAAGGTGAGGTGAAACTTCAACGAAGATTTTGAACAAACTTATAAGAGTCATTTAATATATACAGGGTGTAAAGAGTGTATAGGGTGCACACTGGCTCAGAAACCCTTCCTAAATGTGAGAAAAATCTAAGAAAAATGAAAAAAATTCATCTATTCAATTTTGAAGAATTAATGATTAATGTAAGCCAATGACATGGCCGGGTTATGGCGTGTAAGAGTGAGTGGTGGGGATTGAATGATTTGAATGATGTGCGGCAACACCGCGGTAGTAAAAAGTGAACACGTGAATAAAAACAATTGAGTGACAGTTCTGTCGTCAATTTTGGATGAATTCTTATTCGAAGTCGGAAGGTGCTGCCCTCAAACATCAAAACTGAGCGTTCCATCTAATTCCTCTACGCCTGTCAAACCTCTCGACAAACGAATTTCGAATTTGTCCTTCTCTGAAAGACAAAAGTATGAGAAGCCAAATCATGAGACCCAATTTTTTAACGTGAAATATCAACTATTTTTCTTCGCAATGTCAGAAGTTAACTCGCTCTCTTACCAATTCATACGATTTCCTTTCCCATCACAAAATTGACCTGCTGATAGTAATTACACCTACTGCGCACAATTAGTGTACAATTGCACACGACTAGTGCAAGCGTTTCATACCAATTGCACACCAATTGCGCATCACTGGTGCTCTTGTTGCGCACCAATTGCACATGACTAAGGTACCTATTGTCCACCAATTATGCTCAACTAGTGCAGCCATTACGCACAACTAATATGCCTATTTCGCAAGCATTGGTCACCAAAAGGGACGAAAAGGTCGTAAGAATCATCTGACATTATCTGTCTCATAATCAGAGACAATGAAATTCATTTGAGAACTGAGGCTCACGAGGATTATAAGGGTCAGAAGGGCTATAAGACTATGAGAGCCGAGGGTTCTAAGTGTCAAAAATTTGAGAATTATTTTATATAATTTTTCTCATTCTGGGAGACAATGGACACCCTGTGGAGAACCTTTGCTGACAGAGGTCAATTATTCTTCATTTTTCAAAAAATTCACTGTTAGAACGATTCAGGGAAGATTAACTAGAGGGAATAAAATATCCCTAAGAGATGATGAATTAACTGATAGTCATGGTTTAAACACTGAAGATTCAAAACTGTATATTGAGAATCGAAACCCATCAACACAATTCACAGGAATTGTGAGGTCTCAGTCTCATCTTCTCCTTTGAATGATCTGGCACGAGTTGAGAAACTTCAGAAATGTGTAACTTGAAGCCTTGAATCAATATCAATTTCACACATCCAGTGTTGGTGAATGTCAATGGCAGCAGCCTCACCGTTCGATATTCTCCAATTATGCCTGACCTGTGTACTTTTGCGTGGGTGATAATTTGTGGTAATCGATACTGCATACAAATGAAGATGACCTCCACGGCTAAATCTGTCACATTACAAAACTTATCATTAAAGTGGAATCCATTGCATCAACAAATGAGCCCCCAACGTCATTAACTTAATCAGGATAATTAATACCATCCGCTTTTGGAGGAAAATCGTCAACATTCACGATCTGAATATTTGGTCGTTGAACATATACGAGAGTTATCAGCAAATGGAATGCAGCGATCTTTATAGCCCATACCTTAGGCGGCACTTAGTATTCATTTTCAGGGTTACGACTGCATTCTATATTTTCTTATGCTTTTTGACACGAAGAATCCGAATTCGAAGGTCGTTTTATCGACAACCGACCCAAAAAACCATTGTTAGCTATGTCATTATTGAAATCGAATGTTCTCGGAAACCATTAAAAATAGGAAAAAATAGTTCAAATGAAAAATGTGTCTCTTGTCAAACTAAACATGTATTTTTTATCCATTCCAAATATTTCCAGAGATACTGAGGGTCAAAACCACTCTACGCACTTTCCATAAGAATTGCCGTCCCTACTCCGCCGGACAAAATATGACTCAGGTCGACTTACACCGTACAGGGAAATCTTTAATTTTTAAGTGGTCGCACAATGAGGGAATCCTCGCCGCTGTTTGATTTTTTCGTTGAACTCAAAAATTTCGTGCGTGAAATATTCATGAAAATTTCTATTCCTGCTTTCAAATATATTGAACACAATTTTAAAGTTCAAACTTAAACCAATAAATTATTTAAATCTTTTGAAAACGTGAATGGTTGAAAATCCCCATGTTTAACCTCAAAATTTCAATGTTTTACACCTAATGAGATTTAGTTCTTAGTTTATCTGGCAACTGTTTCTCTTTTATATCCCTTTTTTCTACTCATTGAAGTATTTAAATTACCTGCAAACGAGAAATTGTAAGGGACACCATGATTACAAACGACAATGACCGATTCTGTATTCATACAAGGATTTCCTGTTGAGAAGCCTCGTTAACAGCAATAAAATCATTTCATCTTTTCTATTACTGTGCGATAGAGCCTGTGGCTCTACAGCCAGAGGGCAATGCATTTAAAAAAAAGAGGTGGCGTCTCAGCAGCTGCATCACTTAATGAGTATGAATGAACAGTCACTCAATTAAAACTTCAATTGCGTCCTGCATTGATGAATGAAATTTTGAAGCCTGAAGACACAATTCCGAATACTTCTCCGATTATCATTCAATTCATGTGTCGTTAACGAATATAATTAAATTGTATCAGTTAACGGGGCATCATTTGTTATTCAGTTGGTGAGAAAACTTTCTCCTCGATTATTTCTTCCCCAAGATCCGATAGATATCAAAGAGATTGATCAAACGAATTTCTTCACCAATACCCCATCACCCTTTATTTTTCTTCCTCTCAGCTGCTAACTAAATAAGTACGTGCTGACGAATTACTGTATCCAAATCCTTGTGATTACGGAAGTTTCTTTCATCACACATACGTCTGCTATCATTCTCCAACCTACATGGCCGACGAATTCCCGAACCGCCTCTAATTTTTTCGCCCACCACTTCTTCGCTTATAAATCAAGAGCAACCAGAGCTGATCCCGGGCTTTTCGTTAAATTGAATTATCGACGTGTGTTAAGAGAGATGTGGATTTCACTTTGAATCGTATTTCTTGAGAAGGTAAATAGTATTAGTTCTATGTCAGTTCACTGGGAGGGAATTACATTTTGAAAATTTCCAAGGTGCCACATTCCAGTTTATGAAATTCGATTTCATGCCTGGACAATTTGATGTGGTTCAACATGAATATTACATTTCTTATTTCTTTTTTAAGGATGGAATTTCACATTTACGAAGTCTGACTTAAAAACATTTGACCCTTGAGAAATCACCGATCCTGAAGAACATTTGACAGTTTAGAACGTCTGATCATCCACAACGTTCGATTTCTATGTAACATTTGATCTTTAAGAGCGTTTGACGCTTAAGAACGTTCGATCTGTTAGAACTTTTGACCCTTACGAACTTTCAATCCTTATGAACATTTTACCCTTACCCTTAGATTGGTCACCATATGAGGCAAACGCCGCAGGCGTCGTTTTTTTAATTTCCGGTGGCTAACCAGAAAAATTACAACGCTCCTGCCACGACAGGAGTGAGGGTATAGTCCCGTAACCATTTTTCACTAACACATCGCGCGGCACTCTGTAATTGGTGGCCATCACATTGATACGGTTTCGTACGGTTTGCGAGTCAGCGGGTTAACAACGTCCAACCTTTAAGGACGTCTGATCTTCAAGAAATGTTGACCCTCAATTTTATTACAGCCTGTCGAAAGGAGAGCGTCGTCAAAATCCGACACTTGCTTAAAGGTCTCGAAATTTACAATTTGATACTCTTCATCTTGAATATGTATTCTTCATTTAGCTCATCAATATCCGACGAGAGCAGTGGAAAATTCTATCGTACGGATTAATTTAAAAAAATTAGAAAACACACATATTTCTCTTTCGATAAATAATGAGAACGATGATGGAGGACACATCTCACTCACACATTATTTTAATTGTCATGGAAGAATTTTGTTGTTTAATTCCAATGTGATACCACAATTGTTAATAATTCGTGTCAAGACAGTAACTCGCTGCCTCAAAACCTATCTGAAACACACAATCGGGTTCATTGAAGCCATTCACGCATTATCAAAACAATGAAGACCCGTAATTGGACCAATGATAAAATAATTGCCGGAGGCTAAAGTTGGTGAGGAAGCATACCATATGAATCGACGCATTGTACCACTTGTTTCGTTGGAAACCATCAAACATGAAAGTATATCATAATTAAGAATCAGCGAAAATTCACGATTAATTCGTTTCTATTTATAGTCAATCATTGTCAGCAATGGACTTTAGTGGGAACAAGTCATTTTTCAATTAGGACTTCAATATGAATAAATAGACTTCGTGATGATATTTATCTTCTCCCTCGCAGTCATGAATCAGAGAAACTATTACAAAAACTTAATATTCATTATTAACCGTCGTTGACTACTTTCCTTTGGCTTCCCAGAGTGGAGGAAAAACAGGGGTGCGCCGGAGACGAGACAAGACGTCTTCGTGCCTTAAGAGCGATGTGCTTTTTCACAATAAAAGAATTCTGATCTTTTAAAGATACATTAATAGAAAATGAATGCTGATAAACTGCCAAAAATGAACAAAAGATAATCTGTTATTGAGGTTAATCAGTTAGATTTCATCCTGGACATCGGCGAAATATTTCTGGATTATTCGATTTAGTGAAATAATATAAGGGTATCGTCACTAATAAGAAACGTAATACACGGAGAAAAAAATTCCAGAATTTTTCAGGCGAAATTCAGGCAAAAATTACCGTGCCGTCTGGTAAAGTGGGTTCAATTGTCTAGCACCAGAAAAATTCCGGTGCTGCATAGTAAAAATTCCGGTAACGCACAATAAAAGCTTGATCCCTGACTGTTTTCTATTACATGATAAATTTCATTCAATAGTTAAAAATGAGTAAACATTGTCATTCAGCATATCATCCTATTAATTTTATTTTAACCTCTCCTCCATATCCTCTCTCCCATATTAAAAGCGGAATGCGCGGCAAACGTATGTGGAACGTTTGACAGGCCAATGTATATCTACAGCGTTATACACCTCATGAAGCGAAAATAAAGGGCACTTATTTTATTTCTTAACCGTTTTATCACAACACTAATTAATATTTCACTGAATTGATATTATGAAAAACATTAACCTGGGGTTTCAGTAAGGAGATATGTGAGAGAGGAGGCTAGAGGAGGCGACGGAATAAATCATCTGGTCACGTTGAGTCGATGTTCGTGGTTGCGGAGGGGGGACGAAGAGTACCGAAATCTTACGAATGCGCGATCGGGTCCTAGGATTCTGGTAGAGCACCGGAAAAATTTGCCAGTCAGTGTCATAATTTTTCTCGTATTTCTCGTAAAAATTCACTGTCGCTTCGATTTTACCGTGCTGCACAAGAATTTTTCCCCACATTTATCCGAAAAATGACTCGTGCAACAGTACTTTTTCCTACTCTTTGCGGTACATTTGGCCTGGAAAGACCATCTGAACCAACTTTACTGTGCGGGCACGGTAATTTTTCTCGTACATTTCTCTCCGTGTATACCTAAGGGTTAAGGTCTTCAATAGAATTCTTTTGCACTTGACGCCTTGACGGATCGCTCGCTTTCATTGTAACAAATGAAAAATATTCGCAAAAGAGAAAAATATTTAGTGTCAATTGCCGAAGGACAAATACCGACTAGTCCTATTAAATAAAAAGACCTCGAACCCTAGGTCTTTCGTGCAATGGATTCTTCCTTTGATCTTGCCTACTTTCCGCTTCTCTATCAATTTCTCGCTCTTCCAGGTTAAAATGGGTCTTAAAAAATTGCCGGATTTCTATTCATGCGACGCTTTTCACACTCTCAAGAGTCTTTGAGGTCGACAAAATGGGAAAAATGCACGGGAAGGGAGGGGGTGTGAAAAACAACATAAAAATCGAATGAGGCAGAGGAGAGCTAATGTTGTGAACGATTGTGGGAATATTTGTGGGGGATTAAATGAAAAAGTTGACTGAGACGAACTCTAGTGTCAATTGACGATTATTACCACTGTGGGTTATGCGTCATTCTCCATGTGAAGCGAAACGCGTTGATGAGTCTTTAATAAAAATAAAATCACTTCGTTGTTGACGAATTAAAAGTCATGGGGAGGATGAAAGATCTTTTCTACGTTGTGTGATGATCAAAGATAATGTTTATCTTTGCTTTTAAAATCTATTATTGTTATTACTTTCAAATCCAAATCCTCTATGCTACAGTTGGCCCGCAATAGATGATTGTTTTGATATTCAACTTTTCATTCTTGTCATCAGTGGATTATTTCGATATTTTTCATTGTGTTAAGTTCAATATTTTTTTGTTATGTAATTTTTATTCTCATTACAGAAGATGCTTCATGAATTGAAACGAATCATTTGAATTAGAAGAATAAAGATCTTAAGTTCATGTTTTACTGATAGCGTTACGATGACGAAAATTAACATACATATTCGGTTTTGATAACGGCAACGGAAGTGAGTTTCCTTCAACTTATCGTTCGCAGAGATGGCGACTCTGTGCACAAACGTAGATATATGGTTAGCTTACAGTAACGGGTTTGTGTTCTTGAATTGTCAGATGTTTGTAAGTATTTCCTCTGTAACTTGTCGGTTACGATGTTATGGCAGTATTTCAAGCAAATGATCAGAATGCAATTACACATGATGGTGAGAATCAATTGTAATCAGTTAGGTTCTCGAGACACGTGAAACTATAGGTTGTATGTACATGATTCGAACATACTAGATTCTTTTTTCTCTCGGTATTTTAACATTTTATTTCAAACATTCTTAATGCTGTCCTTATATTATTTGACTGAATCAAAGAATCTAGAAATAATTCGCCGGTGCCAGGTTGCGAACCCAGGACCTCTGGCTTTGTAGGCGGATACCTTACCGACTCGTCCATACTCCTAGTAAGAAAAGTCTTCATAATTTCATTACCACATGTAGCCCACAATGAGACGATAATACAATTCTATAGCTGCGCGATGTTTAGATGTACAATGATAGTCGCAGAGTAAATTCTATCAGAAATAGAGGAGCCTCCTGAAACGAGGGATTAGCAACATTAAAGTCCGAATGACTTGAGTTTATGACCAGCGTTGTCGTAAACCCAATACACTGATGGAGTCTAGGACAACGTTTAGCTTTGCTCGGTGACGATAAACATACGAGGGACACAATACGTTCTGGATACTTGCCAGAGGACAGAAATGCGAGGAATAAAATTGAAGANGGGGGGAGAAATCGTTTCAATGTTTTTGCCTGAGGGGATTGAGAGTGTAAAAGAGTTCAGGAGGAAAGAAAGGAAAGTTATTGTCAAACGGATTGAATCAACAGAGGGCAATCCCGTAATTTTTCGGGTAAATATTGTTTGTCAGGCAATGTGAATTGTCATTTCTAGAGATCCGAGCGGTTTAGGTGATTCTCGATAACTTGATCTCCTGATTTGGATTGGGTAATTTGATGGATTCTGCTCTGTACTTCATGAATTATTCACGGTTTAGACTCTTCCATTTCTTATACTTCAGTTTCTTATATCATCTCTTCGGTTTATGTCAAAAAGTTTCTTCTGTCTTTTCAGACTTTCCAATTTTTTAAGTAACAAATGAAGGAATCATTTTTGATTTGCTATAACAAATACTCATTATTCCTCACAAAAATTGCCTGTTATTTATCATAGAAGATTACATCTTGTTTCTTATAAAAATTACCCCCGATTTTTTATTTAAAAAAATCTTTCAATTCTTATAGGAAATACTTGTGCTATTCTGATTTTCAAAAGTATATTCAATTCCTTCCAGAATCAGTGTGCACAGGATGGCCACTCCGTATTTCATGAAGAGTGAATAATCACGCACGAAAAAATTTAATAGAAAAATCTATCGAATTCGTTAGAAAATTCTATTGAATTTCTATTAAACTTTCTATTAGTTTTTGGCTGATTCTATTGACATGTTCAATAGAAAACATTCAATAGGAAAAGTCAACAGACTTCGATTTTTCTATATAACTTATTCTTTTCATATATTTTCTATCGAATTTGCTCGACTCAAATTTTGTAAGTTTTTTTCATTCTATTTTTCTTTTCTTCTCATCAAGAAAATCAAACGAAAAAACTTGGAAAATTTGAGCCGAGGAAATTCTATAGAAAATATCTCAATAGAATAAGGTATACAGAAAAATTGAATTCTATTGACTTTTTCTACTGAATATTTTCTATTGAACATTTTAATAGAATCGGCCAGAAACGAATAGAACAGTTCAATAGAAATTCAATAGAATTTTCTAATGAATTCGATAGGTTTTTCTATTAAATTTTTTCGTCCGTGATTCGCTCCGATCTCCTCATAAAAGTGACAATTAATGAATAAAATAATTCAATGAGTGAATGAGTGAAACTCTTCGGTTTATGTTGGAAAGTCTTCTCTGCCTTTTCATAATTTCTAATTTTTCAAGTAACAAATGAAAGAATAATTGTTGATTCGTTATAACAAATATTCGCGATTCCTCATAACAATTGCCTGTTATTTGTCATAGAAGATTATATCTTGTTTTTTATAAAAATCATCCCTGATTTTTTATTAAAAAACAATTTCTCAATTCTTATAGGAAATCCTTTTGTTTTCCCGATTAGAAAAATTACATTTAATTCCTTCTAGAATCATTGTGCATAGGATTGGCACTCCGTATTTCATGAAGAGTGAATAATTCACTCCGATCTCCTAATAAAAGTGACAATTAATGAATAAAATAATTCAATGGGTGAAAATCTCATGAAAATTTTCTTAGTATCGAACGGATGGGAGAAAATAACATGAATCATAAATTATTCCGAACCTCTCAGTGAGCGCTTCAAAATGACATATAACGGATCATCAATCTATGGAACCTCGCATTATGCATCGACTTTCGTCCTCATCGGGCCGGGCGGACTCCCTATTAAAACGCTTGCAACTTTAACACAATTTAATGAAACAGAATGAATGTTGTTAACGTTGGGTACCGTAAGGGCGTCAGTTCTCGGACGGTTAAGGGTAACTCGACCATCAATAACCGATTCTTCATTTTTTTTTTCGTCAAATATGAAGTTTGCGGTTTCCATAGTCATTTTTGATGTTTTTGGGACAAGAACACGTTTGATTTTTATTAAAAAGCTTCGGAATTCGATTAATATTTGTTAAAACAAAACACAGCTCCCCGGATTCAGTTCTCGGATGCCAAAAATTGACCCACTTCAGTTCTCGGACGAAGTGAATGAGAGGGGTTTGGGAGAAAGAAAAATATAGGAAATCAATTGTAAAAAATATTTTTGACAGATCTATTCTCATTCCAATAGCCATAAACTTATTACACACTAAATGATAATCATGAATAACCATTATTATTATGAATTAAGAGTAATTGAGCCAAGAGATTTCATCAGTTTGTGAACGAAATTAATTGATCCTTAGTGACGGCAAACCCCCTATCAGCCATATAAAAAATCCATTCTACCAGTTTCTTCTCATAAAATTCTCCCACAATACACTCAGGGCCAGGTCTGTTGATCCCAGCTTTTATCTTGCCATTTGCATTGTCGTATAAGGTTGAATTAGGGATATGATATTCTTTGCTGACTGATCCCAAAGATCTTCCTATTCTGATCGCCGTCAGAGCACTTTCTAACTGCTCAGGAGTATACTCTGGCGCTTTTGATTTTGTAGGTCGTGAAAGCGTCGCAGGCCTGAAAGAGTCAAAGAATGGATGATTTGTTTTTGTTATTATTCTTGGGAATCATTATTTTTTTTCAAAAATGTGAGAAGAATGTCTCCATGAGAATAAGAGCAATAACAGGGATGAACGCCTGCATGAATAAATTTAATGAAAAAATTTAGCGCTTTCTCTGAGATTTTTTTTTTCAGCAATTTTAGCAACAAAAATAAAAATTTAGCGGAAAAAAATTCTAATATTTACACCTATGAATTTCATTAAACATCTCAAAATCTATTTACTTTTTTCAAACCGAATATCTCTTGGACAAATGAAACGGTAAAATTAGATAAAATTCTATATAAATGGTCCAAAAAACGAATAGAATTTTCCAATAGAATTCTAATGGAATTCCAAGAGAATTCTCATAGAATTCCATTAGAAATGCAATAGAATTTCTCGGAGAAAGTGCTAAGTTTTTCTGTCAAATTTCTTCATGCGTGCGATTGAGGATACATGGATAAACACGTCCGAGAACTGAACCCACCTTGCCTTTGGTGGATTCAGATCTCGGACCCTCAATTTCTCCAATAATTTATTCATTTTTTTAAATTGTCCACATCTATTTTTATTGGAAAATTAACCTTCAACTCATAAAAACCAATTATAAACAATTTTTCACTTACATTTTGTTGTTAGATGCTTAAGAAGCACAGAGGGATTTCACCGTCCGCACACTACATAACACTCCACAGACCCCCCTACTCTGTGAACCCTTGAATAAATATAAGTGTAATAATTCTGTACACTTAGTGAAATATTAATAAATATTGCAATTTGGGGAGAATTTATTCTACTTTTGGAGGAAATAACAGTAAAATGGCCGTCAAGCACTATGGATATGTAATTCATTTGAAATTCAATTGTAAGAGTGCTCTGCGTCCGAGATCTGAATACCGTCCGAGAACTGACGTCTTCACGGTATGAAGCGCACNGTAGGTCGTGAAAGCGTCGCAGGCCTGAAAGAGTCAAAGAATGGATGATTTGTTTTTGTTATTATTCTTGGGAATCATTATTTTTTTTCAAAAATGTGAGAAGAATGTCTCCATGAGAATAAGAGCAATAACAGGGATGAACGCCTGCATGAATAAATTTAATGAAAAAATTTAGCGCTTTCTCTGAGATTTTTTTTTTCAGCAATTTTAGCAACAAAAATAAAAATTTAGCGGAAAAAAATTCTAATATTTACACCTATGAATTTCATTAAACATCTCAAAATCTATTTACTTTTTTCAAACCGAATATCTCTTGGACAAATGAAACGGTAAAATTAGATAAAATTCTATATAAATGGTCCAAAAAACGAATAGAATTTTCCAATAGAATTCTAATGGAATTCCAAGAGAATTCTCATAGAATTCCATTAGAAATGCAATAGAATTTCTCGGAGAAAGTGCTAAGTTTTTCTGTCAAATTTCTTCATGCGTGCGATTGAGGATACATGGATAAACACGTCCGAGAACTGAACCCACCTTGCCTTTGGTGGATTCAGATCTCGGACCCTCAATTTCTCCAATAATTTATTCATTTTTTTAAATTGTCCACATCTATTTTTATTGGAAAATTAACCTTCAACTCATAAAAACCAATTATAAACAATTTTTCACTTACATTTTGTTGTTAGATGCTTAAGAAGCACAGAGGGATTTCACCGTCCGCACACTACATAACACTCCACAGACCCCCCTACTCTGTGAACCCTTGAATAAATATAAGTGTAATAATTCTGTACACTTAGTGAAATATTAATAAATATTGCAATTTGGGGAGAATTTATTCTACTTTTGGAGGAAATAACAGTAAAATGGCCGTCAAGCACTATGGATATGTAATTCATTTGAAATTCAATTGTAAGAGTGCTCTGCGTCCGAGATCTGAATACCGTCCGAGAACTGACGTCTTCACGGTATGAAGCGCACTCCTGGAATAAAATAGGATTATAGAATTAATTTTTAAATCTCAGTGGCTACTGTATAAAGCGAGATAGTTATTTCATATAGGCGTGGGTACCAATGAACAATTTTCTATATAATTGTTCCACGAGGATTTCTACTGAATGATGCTATGAAGGATTGAGACATTATGTGCAATAATGTTCTTCCATCCTATTAATTTTTCATATTTGTGATCAAGACTATCGAAAAATTTGCTTATAACTATTATTGTAGCAAGCCCATAGCTCATTCAATGAACATTGGTTCCATAAATTTCCGTGCAAGAAATATTTCGCTGCTGAAAAGTTGCCCAATTCTTCTGAATATTTCCCACAAACAAATGCCATTAATACAGCAATTAGAGCTTCAGAGTCGAAATTCGTATTAATATTTCGATGGCATGAATATTTTCTTCATAATTGGTGATCTTCCAGGTTTTCTTCCATCAGAAGAATGACAAAAAAAATCAAGGATCTAAAAATGACGAATACTTCCTCAATTATAGAATTGGCAACAAAAAAATGAGCAACAAAAACTCAACAAACAATGTGGAATGAGTGTACTCTTTCAGAAAAATGCGGGTACCCACAAGAAACCGAGTTTCTCATCGAATGTGCAGTTATTGCGCTTTATGCAATAATTGCATGTTGCATTTCTATGCAACATGCAATTATGGTTGGCGTGCAACCTTAACGTGCGCCAATGTAAATACCCGTACCATTGTATACGGATAACTCGTCTGGACTGCTCAATAATTTCTTCGATCATTGAATGAATTCATGGAGAGGTAATCCGCCAGTCCGAGTCTTTTTCGACGACTCTATAATTCTGTCTTCAATGGAAGGCGCAATGTAGTACCGCTCGCTGAGATGTGATAAAAAACTTTCGGGTGAGATTTTCAATCATTTTAAATAAAGGGATAATGTCACATATAAAGCAAGATAAGCATGTTAGAAGCCGAAAAATCGAAATCTGATCAGTAGTTCGGGAAGATATTGAGCAAAATGATTTTTTCCAAAAGGGTGAATTTCGTCTAAACTACTCATCCGCTTCCGATAATTCACAATCTTATTCTGCAATTCTAGATGAAAAAAATTAAATGGTGCAAAAACCTAAGATCAACAACGGTATTTAACCTGAGATCTACACGAGCATACACTGTTAAAAAATTTTGTCTGAATTTTCCGCATCAAATTCCGGCAATCTTCATCGTGTTGAAGTTCCACTGAAATTTCAGGAAATATTGTCATTGAAAATTCAGAATTTCATGGCAAAATCAAGCAGAATTATAAATTCCCGTTCCATTTTTTCCCTGAAAATGAATAGAAAACCAGAGGATTTTGGTAAATATATTCTTGAATTTTCAAGACAGTGGCACTGAATGCGATTTAGGGGGAAAAATCATGAAATTTTAGATTTCACTAAAAATTCAATGTAATCTGACACTGAATAATATTAAATTAGAAATTCAAATAAATTAGGGAATTGTCGTCGTTATGCCGTTTAAAATACTGGAATTTTACTGAATTTTCAGTGAAACCTGAAATTTCATGATTTTTTTTCCCTTCCATCACATTCAATGTTACTGTCCTGGAAATTGGTAGTCAACTGTCCATGAAATTTAATTTTTTTCTAACAGTGTAGCACTTCAATAAGAAAACAGCGGTGTTAAACTGATTTTACATATGTATGAACCCAAAAATACCGCATTAATTGAATCATGTAGCGGTCAATCATTGATTCAAATTAGATAGGAAACAAGTGGGAAATTGTTTTCGTCACAACATAGGCAATATATTGTTGTTAATACGGTAGCAATTAGTTTCCGAATGGAATTTCTATGACGATATATTTTAAACTGTTGGCATCCAACATTGTCTCAACGTTGACAGCCAACATTGCCCCAACGTTAAAATTTCTGACTTTTCCCGAACATTGTTTTCCAAATAAATTTTTTCAACAACAGATGCAATTAATCTTCTGATCGAACTCAATCAAGATAGGTAGGATTAGGAAGATTAGGAAGAATATTTCACATCACAATTGGATTCATTTAAACAATTGATTTTTCAGATATCATCGAAAAACGATCGGTCACATTGACAATAAAAATTCAAATTTATTGATTTCATTTCGATACCTACATCAAACAAAAGGAATTTAATGGAAAGATATTCTAATGTAATCGCGGATAATCACCATTCATTAAAAATAAATATTAAAATAAAAATAAACCTCATTTTCCACGCAAGGTAAATAGACAATAGTAGGTAAGACAGGTTTTTTCTTGAAAAACCTGTCTCTCCCCCCGCCAGAGGGCACCAACTCGCGACCCCGCATTCGCGAACCACCGAAGGCAATCGCGTGTTAGTCCAGAACTAGACACTGTTGTCGGCTACAAAAGGGAAGGGGGGGGGAGGTAGAAAGGATACGCCATGATTATCGACCTCTCCAATGTCAGGTTTTATAGCCACAACTGATGTAGCGAGAGCGTGTGGCGTCGAACTTCACCCCTGTCTGACAATCTAGGGGTGCTCATTCTATGTATTGGTTGGGCAGTCACCTCTCAGGGGAAGCCGCCCCTCAGGTTCTACCGCTCTCCCATTCATTTATCTTTAAGGATTTAATTTTCCAAGAATTATCAAGAGGTGAAATCATCATTTTTTCTGTCGAATCCTGAAGTGAACATCAATAGCAACATTTTTTAACGGAAACAGCTGAGCGTAATTAGGGAAAACCTGCGCATTTTCAATAGGAGAAACAATTCATTATCCCTCATTAGCGACAAAAAATGTCTTTCTTGGAATAAGTGGAAAATATTTCGTCAAATTTCCGATAAATTTTTTCTATTTTTTTTAGAGAATTCATTTTTCAATCGAACAAGGAAAGAAATATTTTTTTAAATCAACTTTCACTCTCTACTGAAGATAATTAATTGAAAAAAAAAATATTGCTCACAGAAATTTTCCTCAAAAATCTAAATTATTTTTTGGATACTTATGAAAAATGGAAAAACCATTTCACTGAAGTCAAAATTGTTTTCAACTATTCAAGAAAAGATAGTAATCTCCCTTTTCAGATGATATCAAGCAATGATATAATCTCCACATGATTTATAAAAGCCTAAAAAATGGTTTTCATATCCTTGAGTTGAGAGTCGTCTTTCAGCCTTGAACTCCATCAACAAAAAATAAAAAAATCCTAAAATTCGTGTTTCCCGCCAGCGTCGGAATAGAAATAAAACTCACCTCCAGATGATCCACCGAGAATAGCAAGAATATTTCGGAAGGTGTTTCAATAACGGGTTTCCGTCATACACGTAGAAAAACGGTTTATTTGAATTGAGTGATCGTTATTTGAATCGAATAAATGGATTTATTCGAATAGCTCGTGATAAAGCTCTCCCTCAACCTTCAACTTGATATTTATTTGTGTTTCATGTATGAAAAAATTTAATAGAAAAACCTGGTGAATTTACTAGATAATTCTGTTAGCATTTCTATTGAATTTTCTATTCAATATTTCAATAGAATCGGCCAAAAACTGATAGAAAGTTCAATACAAATGGAATAGAATTGACTAGTGAATTCGCTAGGTTTTTCTATTAAATATTTTCATGCGTGTTTATTCGCATCGAATAATTTTTCTGATGTAAATAAATGATTCCTTGATTCATATAAAAATTTTGTCAGAAATTGAATAATTACTTCGACGCCGAGGAAAATTACTTTGTTAATATGTAATTATTCTGTATTTGTACTAAATAACTAATTTATTTGGCGCTAATAGTCAATTCATTTAGAATAAATGAATCGACTCCATATAATTAGAACATTTTCATTGAAATAAATATCTGAATTTCTCTATTTACGACAGAAATGGTGTTAAAATCAACAGAAAAATTTAGAAAATAAAGAGTTTTATTTCATTAAAGTGCATCATTTCTCTGAGTTACCTAAAGAAATATTTAATTTAAATTAAATGAACTTCATTTAAGTCGAATGAATGGTTCATTTAGTCCTAATAGAGGATGTGTTTGGAATTAATGAATTGTTTGTTCATATAATTAAAATGTTTTCATTGAAATAAACATCTAAGTTTGTTAATTTACAACAGACATATTATTGAAATCAATCGAAACAAGTAAGAAATTGGTTTTACATTAATATACTATAGTTTTTTTCTAATAAATTAGCAATATGCTTCCGCATGATCATTCGACACATCGTCTGTTTCTATGGTATATAATTTATCGGTCCATATCATTTTATGAAGTCCAACGAAATTTCTTCTGTAATCAATTGTGTTATATTTTTAATTTAGTTCAGTATTTAAAGAAATTTGAAATATGAAATAAGATATATTTACAGCATCCATTTATTCGATGAAAATGAAGTTAGACACGATCGTTTTAATATAATTAAATTAATTTTAACCTTTCATTCAAATAATCCGTGGAGGAAAATATTCCAAATATAGAAAATTAACAAACTTTGAAATGCTATGAGAATAATTTTCGAAATTCTTTTATAAGTCGAATGGAAGAATGATGCTATCTATATTGGGGAATGAATTCGAAACATCATATTCGAAGAAACCATCAGAAAGTTCATTTTCAGCGCAATTTGTGAAAAATTCTAAATTTATGAAAATTATCAGTAGTAATACCACGAGACCTCCAAAATTATCGGATATTTCCCGATTGTTTTGTTGCGTAGCAACGAGAGGGAGAAGTTTTGCAGATTAAGATCCCGAGCGCGCAGCGCTCAACAATTAACGATCGGGATATAAGTTTTTGTGCAAAACTTATCCCGATCGTTGACACGCAGGAAAACATGAGGGAAATGTTCGATTAATTTTGGAGGTCGAGGGGTATTTGACGGATTATTTTTAGTAATCGGACCCTTCCCAAACCGACTCATTTTGACTTTCTTGATAACTTTCTTTCACACCACAGGATAATATTTGACAGTTATTTGGTTAGAGAAACAATTGCAGAGCTAGAGGGAAATTATCAAAAGCTAGGGGGAAATGACCGCTGTAATTTTAATTGGGAAATACTTCATGTTGTTGAATACTGCCCTCTGATTGGCCCAGGGAAGGCCAGATCCGATTACCAAAAATAATCAGTTATAATACCCCGAGACCTTCAAAATTATCGGAATATTTCCCGATGGCTTCGTTGGAAACAAACAAAAGTGTTAAGTTTTGTTTGTTTGCAGGGAAGCGTGAGGGAAATATTGCGATTAATTTTGAAAGGTCGAGGGGTATTCGGCGGAGAATTTTTCGGGACTGGATTTTGGTTAATCGGAGCGCAGTATTCGAGGGCTTCTTCCAGCAAAACATCCAATTGGTTAGAAATAAATGAATAGCTACTATGCAATTATCAGATGCAATTTCCAGAAGCTAGTGTGCAATTTCCGAAAAAATTTGATAACAAAAGAGTATCGTGACCTCGAATACTGCGCTGTGATTGGCTAAAATCCCGTCCCGGAAAATTCTCATAAAAATCAAACCAATGAATATAAATATCGTGACGATATTTCAACTTCCACAGACTGGGTTTGAAACTAATATTTTCAGCTATTATTGAATGAATTAAGAGCATGACATCCAAAGATATTATTCTAAAAATCAAGACAACGATTATAGTTATCGCCCTCATCTTCGAACTCGGCAGAAGAGACATCCAAAGAATTTTTTAAAGACATCACTCACTGCATTCAGAATATTTATTTATTTATGGTGGGATAACTGATTTCTTTTTTATTAAAAAATTTCAAAATATAATATATGGATTAAATTTTAATTAATTTCGATGAATAGGGCTCAATAACATCTACATTTGGAAAAAAAGTTTGTCACGATACATACGGACATTTTGGATCATAATAAGTTGATATAACACAAAAATTCGAAAATTAAATTTGAACGATTACAATGCTTTCATTCGGAAGCAAAAATTCCAATAAAGTATTTTATTCCATTCAAATGTATCATGTCTCCAAGTCACACAAAGAAATAATCAATTTGAATCAAATATACTTTATTTGAATCGAGTGAATAATTCAATCAGTACTAACAGAGGATTTATTTGGAATTCAGTTATTAATTTCTTCATATTATAAGATTTTTATTTGAATAAATATCTGAGTTTATGCATTTATAACAGAAATATTATTAAAATTAAATTTTAAATAAACAGTTTTGTGTTATAAAAATGCGTCATTCCTCTGGGTGTACCCTAAACAACATCGTCGACATGTCGGAATGAGAAAGGGTTCAATGTTTCTATTTCGTTCGTTATCTCCATTTAAAACGACAATGAAAGCTACATTGAATTGAACAATGAATTATGCAACGAGAGTATTGTACCCCAGTCGTATCGAGCCCCGTCATGTTTTTAATGAGATTCTCACTGACTGGTGAGGAAAGCAAGTAAAGTTGTCGTTACAACGACAAGATCGAAATTACGCGATAAAAGACGACAAATTGCATTTCAAAATGCTAATTTTCTTTGTCATTTCAATTTCACCGTTTTGACTTTTAACATTGGAGATTATTGCAGTTGACTGGAAAAGAAAATCAATTTACATTTCTCTTTTCCGTTTACTGCAGCAATAAGAACACCTCAAATGAATAATCTTTAGAAGCATAATCATCATCTTTTAAAGATTTCCTGAAATAAAAAATGAAAAAAATTATCTAAAAAATTAGCATCGAGAGAAATGACACATTTAAATCAAATTCTTTATTGGAAATTTTCCGAATCATTTCATAATAACAACGACCAAATCCTGTGAAATTTCCATGGATGTGTTTATCAACAAATCAGATCATATTAAACCATCATATCAAAACATTATAAAATACACAGAGGAAAAAATAATTTCCCAATGTGTTCAAAACGCTCTATTTTTGTTACCAATTTTTACTATTTAATGACCAGAAATTACTCAAATGGTATGGATTTTTACTATGTTAAATTATAATTTTTTCTTACGATTCAAAACTTCAATTTATACTCTCGTGCCTCCTACATTTTACTCGAGGAAATAGCAGAAATTACTATGCTAGCTAGTAAAAACTCCAGCGGATGAGGAGAGCGTCGATTGTTTTCAATTCTTAGAAGCTCCTCCCTCCGTCGACCACATAATGGTCCGGGTGACAGATTTTATAATTCTACTATAGCGCCGCCGCGGCCCAAATCGGCCGCGATGTTGATGCTCTTTTATTATGCCTTTTTTTATTGTTCCTTTTAAAAATTAGTGACTCATCATTGTTCCATCATGCTGAGTGTTAACACGCACGAAAAAATTTAATAGAAAATCCTAGCGAATTCGCTAGAGAATTCTATTGTATTTCTACTGCACTGTTCATCAGTTTTTGGCCGTTTCTATCTAAATGTTTAATAGAACATATTCTATAGAAAAAATCAATAGAATTCTATTTTTGTATACAACTTATTCTATTGAGATATTTTCTCTGGAATTTCCTCGGCTCATATTTTTCAAGTTTTTTTTGTTTGATTTTCTTGATGAAAAGAAAAGAAAAATTTCTATTGAGTTTATCTACAGAATATTTTATATTGAACATTTTAATAGAAACGGCCAGAAACTAATAGAAAGTTCAATAGAAATCCAATAGAATTGTCTAGAGAATTCGCTAGGGTTTTCTATTGAATTTTTTCATACGTGAAGATTAATAGTAACAATGCGTCTTGGTTAATCAACTGTTTAACCCTCTATTGCGAAAGTCTGCCTGAGTAGTACTTTTTTTTGAGAATTTTTGTGCAATTGTTCTAAAAATCCGAGGTATTTCTCAAATTGTTTCTCCTTTCTCATTTCAATCAGAGTGCATTAGTCAGAGTCACGTGACTCCTTCACATCAGTTTTGTTCAGGAAATTACCGTTTCTTTTCACTTGGTTTCCCAATGGGAAAAATTCTAGAATATTTGAGAATTTTCTCAAATTGTTTTAGAAAACCTCATAATTGTTTTGAATTTTTTGGATAACTCGGAAACTTGCAAACTTCCTTGAAGTTTCTATAAATCATCCCCTATTGACCTTTTCAGAAATGAATTTTGTAAAGAAGTTGAAATACATATCCATTAATGAATTAATTAATTTCTAAGAATGTTCTGTTAATGAGTGCTTACATCGGGAATAGGACCTACCGTAAAATTTTCATATTCCTAATGTCAATAGTTTCGGATTTGCATTATTATTTCAGGCAACCTTTTCACATTTATAACGCAATTGCGGCCGTGATATTGGTGGCCCCTTCATTATACCCTTTTTTTGCGTGTCAGATTCAATATTTCTTATTTCAATTCATTGTTAGCTGTGAAATTTTCATATTGCAATGAATGATTTGCGCATATGTTAATTCCTATGCTCACTGAATCAGAATTTGGTCATAATTACAATTAAATTTCTTCTTGAACATAATTCAGAGAGTATAGTGCTGGAATTTAATGTGTGGTTACGCCAAGAGCTGGTATGGTTTGAAAAATACTTTACTACGCGGCAACGATTTGTTCCAAAATATACCTTTATAGTTAATTCTAAAATTGATTTATACCTCCAGATGGGGAGGAGGAATATAGGGAACCATCCCGTACCTCTATATGAGCACTTAACAAAATAAATAGATGACTCATAGAGGTTGGAATTTAATTGTGTAAGCTAGCCCACAGACTGTGACGAATTCGCACCTCACAAGAAAACATTTTTTGAATTCTTGTGAGCGACCTAATTTATAATTTTTCCCCGTAATAACTCTGAAAAACAAACACAATAGACCGGTCAAATAATTAATTCATGTTAGGTCACATAAGTATAATGTTACCTTACTATGTTCCCAGAGGAAAAAATTATTTTATATTCTTTCCGTGTAGGAGTAATCACAGTTAAGCGATTAGTCTTCACAACAGACTCAAGGTTGTAAAGTTCGAAAAGTTCAACAGACACAAGGTTGTAAACTTTGAAGAGACATGCATTTACGCGTCGATTCATATGTGGTATGGATGCTGGGCTTGAGGGGGTAACCTATTGAACATCCTCACAGTACCTCACTCTTCACCATTTAGAGGTAGCGTGCGTGCGCAACCGGGCCTTTCTTATGGCGCTCTAATACATTGAGGGGCTCCCTACTCTTTTCACACCGATGCGTTTCGTGAATTACGCTGTTCAAAGGGTTAAAGATCGTCAAGACCTTCTCAAGGCCATTTGACCCTCAAAGATGTTTGGAGTTGAAGGTCAAATGGTCTTGAGGATCAAACGACCTTTAAGAATGTTCCATGTTAAAAGTCAAATGGGTTGTAAGGATCGGAAAGATTAAAGTGATCAAAAAATTTCATGAACTTCAAAAAAAAAATTTTTTTTAGTGACCATCCAAGGCATGCATGGAATGAATCAATAACATATTCAATGTTTCTTAAAACTGGTAACAAAATTCTTTCGATTTGATCGAAGTAGTATGGAACGTCCCTTATTCAACTCATAACTTGAGACAGTTTGATCCTCAACTGCAAACATCCTTGAGGGTTATTTAACCCGCAAAACCATTTGACCTTTAGCTGCCAACATTATCAAGAGGAATTTGACCCCCACAATGTAGGAAAAATATGAGAATTTATTAAAGGCCCTAAAATTAATAACTTGATTACATAGAAAAAAAAGTGTCAAATGTTTCGCAGCATCAGGTAGAAATCCCCTAGTTTAAGGTTATGCAAGTAGCTTTCATAGCTTGGTAAAGACCACAGTATAGATTCAAACATTTTCAATCATCGAATTTCTCAATTAAATTGCGTGAGAAACATTTGAAAACAACCATGAATATTTAGTGTCATTCAAATTACGTTTTGCACAGAATTATGATTTTTTTAAACATTCGTTGTTTACAAGGAAATAATTGAAATTGTTAAAACTTTCGGAAACCATATTTTTTTGGCATGAAATCGATTTCTGGTAAAATTCAGAATATGAATAAATTTGTTACGATTCCGAACCAATTATTTTTATGATAGAAAATTGATTGTTTATAAATTATTTATCGAAAATGCTCGTAATTTAAAAAAATTGCAATTTTCTAATTATTTCATCAATCTTCCTCTGCAAGTAAGCTTTCTAATTTTTTTTTTCAGATTTTTAAAATCTCTAACGATTTGATATCGAGATTCAAATTCAGACCTGCAAAGTTTAAATGATAAAATCATTGTGCAATGTCTTAGGGTCAAATGGGGCTCTGATGAAAGCCCCGATATTCGGTATTAAATGAGGAAGGCATTTCACGGAAAATAAACAATACTTGAATATCATTAAGAAATGAATATCCAATCTTCTAAATTCTCCCCTAAATTCCTCTATTTTTTTATCGCTTCATCACGAAGAAAATCAATTAATCAAAGTACACTCTAAAAAAAAGTTACTACTCACTAGTACTGAATTCTACTTGGGAGAAGTTTTCTTGTGAAAAGTTGGGAAACTACTTGTCCCAAGTACTTTTCATGTCCTAGGGTGAAGTACAATATTTGCTAAGCAAGTAGGAAAAGTACTAGGAGGAAGTACTTTTATTACTTCCTGTCAGTATTTTTCTTACTTCTCACAAGTACCTTTGATGCTTGGAGCAAGTAATTTTTCTACTTCTCGCGAGTACTTTTATGACTTGATTCCAGTACTTTTGGTTGGTTATTTTGTTGAGGAATTTCATATCATTAATTATCATTCTCATTATCATTATCATTCTCAGATGACAATTAACAAATTTCATCAAGGGGAGGTTACGATGAGTTTCAAAATCGCGAGATATTGCAGTAAGATTTATTACACATTGATGATCAATTATTTATATATGTTGAAAGACGAAGTATAAGTGGGGAAAAAAACGATTATTTCTTGTTGATTTGCCCCCAAGACCTTGAAAATGAAGAAAAATAGCACAGTGTACTCAATTTTTGACCTACGGACGTATTTTTTCTTCAAAATTTTTAAACAGATGTGTAGAATAACAATTACGAGATAATTTTTTTGAATTCGACTTCTAAATAGGCAATTTTATTCTTTGTCGCATAACGAAATTGCAATTTTTATACAAGATAGCTCAAAAGATTAATACTTCAATTTTTTTTTCAATATAAAATATAACAATTATTTTGAGGATCATTTTACTGGCTATTTCGCATGAATATTACATTTTTTGTTATTAAAAAAAGGACTATTTGGAAATTAAATTTGGAAAAATTAATTGGTAATTGTTATTCTACACATCTTTTGAAAAATTTTGAAAAAAAAATCTCTGTAGCTCGAGAATTTATTACATTGGACTACATTTCAATTTTCAAGCGTTTGAGGGGCAAATGAACAATAAACAATAATTTTATTTGCATTAATTCTTCGTTTTTCAGCGATCTCTAGTGTATGATAAATTTTACTGTAATATTCCGCGAAAATCCATTAGTACTGGATTTGAGTGCTATTACTACTTGTCTCGAGTATTTTTTCTACTTTTGAGAAGTACAGCTCGGTACTCAGTACACGTACTTTTAGTACTGATGATGAGTACAGTTGGTACTTGTCACCAGTACCAATTGTACTTGGAGCATAAAACTTGTATTCAGTCGATGTTCGACTTGAACCAAGTAAAAAAATTACCTTTTCTCCAGAAACCCCTCGGTACTGAATACAAGTAGTTTTCCTACTTATCAGAAGTAATCTTTTTTTAGAGTGTATTATGAAAAAATGTCGATCCCCCAGTTCGCACTTTGATAATTAATTAAAAACTCATCAACAAAAAATTAATTACCTCGGCGAGAATTTATCCAAGGCCCTAAAACTAATAACTTCGCACCTAAAGAAATTTCCCGAGGGAAAAACTCGCGTAATTTCACAAGCGGCGGTGTTTGGTGGTTCTATTTTTACAACTGAAAACTGAGGACCGCGGTAACGCCCCCTCCCGCTGACCCTCTCATGTTGTCACATTCAAGCATCGGAGCCTGTTAGTTGACTCGTTACATCGTTACGCATATCAAAATTAATTCAAACGAGGCAATTAATACATGAAAAATGCAACTCCACCATTCACGATTTCCATCAAGATACTTTATCTCGTATTGATTGTCACTGAGTGAAACAATTGGCAAATATTACGTCAGGCATAAAGAATTGTCGTGAAACATTTCTTCTTCTCTTTTCACGTTTTTGTTTGGTTTCTCTTACGTGAATGAATGGAGGATAGAATGACAGAAATTATTGAGGTTAAATAAATATTTACTCCGGTCAGTGTAATAAAAATGATTACAAAAGACTGATGTTATTTCTGCAAACGAAAATAACTGATTTACGCTTCATCATAAAAAAATTGACGCGTCAATTTATAGAAACTATTTTTGACTAGAAATAACGAGTCCCAATTATAGGTGGAGCATAAAATTTTCTCAAGTTTTTCGTCTTTGAAATATTTCACATCCGTGAAATATTGGGGCGGAGCAATTTCACGGACGAAAAAATGTCAAGAAATTATGGCAAAAAATTTGTTTTTTTCGCCAATTTTCGAATAATTTCGATTGTATTCAATGTTCAAAGGAGAAATTCAAAATTGCATAATTTTCACTAAAAAGAATCGAAAATGGGGATGGTATTTTCTAAGAGAAAAAATCGTATCAAATTCTCTCATACGTCTTTCCCTGAATGAAGTCCATTTAATAATGCCATGCAGACTAAACACTCACCATAATCACCTCCTGGCGATTGATTATCCTCCACCAATATTCCGCACTCATACGGTCGCTGAGTGTTGCTCGCCGGAGTCACAGTGAATCGATCCGGCATCGTGAAATCCTCTGAAAAATCATATCAAACGGATAAATTACGCTCTCACACTGTCAACTTCAAAGAATTTTCAAATCCAAATCTCCCGCACTTTTTTCTTCGTCTCTTGACAAAGACGCTCTCCATTCACACAAAAACACTGATAAAAACTTTCCCCCTCCCACCTTAGAGCCGACAGACAACTTCTTGTACAATTGTTTTCACTAAGACTTAATTTCCGAAGGATGAGAAGATGTTTAAAAACACCATGTCACAACGTTTTTTTCACGTTTGGGAGCAGAAAGATGAGTTGGCGTTGCGCTATGCGCCTCAAAAACACGACTGAACATCATATAAAAGCAAGAACTCGCTCGTGCCTCAATGGTACCGATTCCCACTGTAATACACGTGCACGTACACGAGATTTTTGCATATCATTTTGTTCATCAACTTCTTATCATCGAATTCGGTCTGTATTTACGTCCGACGTCCTTGAGAAATTCACGGTTAGTGTTTCTGTTTTTTTCCCATAATATTTTTTCTTTTCAAGTTTCGCTCGCAGAGACGTTTTCCTGGTAAGCGTCTGACAGCTGTTTGCGTGTGTATGAGTGGTGCATTTGTGGGGGAGAACGTTTGTGCATGGGAGCCGGCTTGTCAGCGAGCGATACACTGGCGTAGGCGTGTGAGATATATAAAAAGGGGAGACAGCATGGTTGAGGAAAAGAGAAAAATTAATCGAGCCGGTTTATATCTTTGTTGGGAGAGAGACGATTACAGGGGGCAGCACTTCACGGTGCTCGGGGTATATCGATTTTTTCAGGGGATGTGCTTGGTAAAGCAAAGGAGGCAATTAACGATATGGGTATTTGAATTGTAAATGGTGGGGGAGGGGAGAGAAAATTTGTGGAGATGGAGGGGAGATAGACTTTTTTTTTAATCTTCGTCATTTGAAATTTTTCTTTGCGAGACAGGTTCGGGGTGAAATTCACAGGAGTCCACCTATGACGAATTTTAAATAGACATTTATTGAAAATAAATGCATTTATCTAACGTTAAGGATGTTTAACCAAAACCCGCATTATTCACCATAATTATGATATTGCTTCACATGTCAGGTTCATATTCGAGCCACGCGTTAGTAATAATCTCAATCCTTCCATCGGGGCATCCTAATGAGAAATTAATTTCTGAAAATCACTCCTTGTAACATTACGCTTATAGAAGAAACGTGACCGTGTGAACTTTTCTGAAAAACCATAAGCCATTTACTTTAGACTAAGGAGAATCTATCGCCGGCGAGAAAAAGTAGGGAACAAAAGTAGGGCCATATAAGCGCGATATCTTCAATTGATTTTCGAATTCTTCTAAAAAAAATTTGACCGCCATGACGAGTCGAGCAACGCGACAACACCACACAACAGCTGATTGAGGTCGGTAAAGTCGGTGACGACAATTCAGTGCTGGAAGCATATGGACACGTATAACCCACACAAACATCCATCTCACTGTTACAACCCCATCACTAGTCGAAGCGTGCAATGTTGCCCGATCAAAATTCGACTGTTACCACCGTAGTCACAAGTCCTCCAGTATTTATGACCTTTTTCTTTAATTATTATTTTTGAGAAGGGAAAAGTATGCCATGTAACTTCTAATTTGATAAGAAAAATAATTTGCAACATGAATTATTTATTCGGTCAATTTTATTTTTGTTTTCAACGGGGTTGCTCACTTATGATAGGTTAAACATCCTTAAGGGGAGACGCCTGTGAGTTGTAAAAGTCACGGGTTATTGGAGTGAGACTTTTCATACGTTGAAGATCGAGTATATAAATCTGAAAACTAGTAATTAGGGCAAAAAAAAATTTGTTTTATTGTTCGTTTGCCTGAAAACGCTTAAAATGCCAATAAACAGAGAAGAGCCTCCAATTTTTGAGCTACGAATGATTTTTTTTTTCAAAATTTTCGGAAAAATATGTGGAATAACAATTACGAGCTAGTTTTTTTTAAACTCACCTCTTACATGGCTAAATTTGCTTTTTTTGTATGTTTTTTACACAAATAATAAAGTTTTTTATATGAAAAAAAAACAGAAATCAGCTGTGTAGGAGTCGAATTCCAAAAAACTGGTTCATAATTGTTGTTCCACACATTTTTCAGAAAATTTTGAAAAAAAAAAATCTTTTGTAGCGCAACAATTGGAGGCCCTGGACTGTTTTTAGCATTTTAAGCGTTTTCGTGCAAATGAAGAATAAAAAAATTTTTTTTTTGCGCTAATTACTCAGATCTGTATAATCGGTCTTCCACGTATGAAAAGTCTGACTCCAATAACCCACGTCTTTTAAAACTCACAGGAGTCTCCCCTTAAGAATAAACTATGTCCATGGAAAAATATAGTAAAAATTTATGTGTTTTTTGTTTTCTTAGTTTTCTAAAAAGTTTTTAGGTTGTAAAAAATCGATTTCCCTTCCAAAAATTGAGATTTTTTTCGACCCCAAATTTTTTCAAAAGTTTCTCATACATGCGAGAATTTTGTAGATCTTTTGGATCCGACTGAAAGTAGTTTAATCGTTCAAATTTAAGTTTCCGATTTTTTGTGTTATAACAACCGATTTTGATCCAAAAAATCCGAATATGCCTTTTCTAGACGCTATCCGTATGTATGTATTAATTTTTTTTAAATCCCGCCAAGTACGGGCTCTATATGTCTCTTTCTAAAAATGAAAGAGATCATTTGTAAAATCGCAAGAAGCCAAATGATAAGCATCAGCCTGGAGTAGAGAATGACTAAAGAATAATTTCCATGTTTATAATCGCCCTCTGTCAAATGACGGGCTACAAAAATTAATTACAATGGCTTCATTCGTATTGAACGCCATTCCGCACAATGAATCTCCCTAAAAAATAAAAACAAATGTTTTCGTAAAAAAATTGCGCCAAGGAAAAGTTTTGGTTGGTTTTTACAGAAATGTGAAAGAATTAACTTGAAGTTTCCAGTGGAGATCATATAGGATTCACTCGGCGTCTATTGAAATTCATGTCAGGAGGTATAAAAAAATTCTATATTGTATTGTCATATATTTTCTGAGGAATTTCATTTGGAATTCTATTGGTTTTTTGGTAATTCCTATTGAAAATTGACAAATAATTGCAAAACCAGCTTAGAAAATTTCACCCAAAAAAATTATATCTGATTTTAAGATTTCCAAGGTCTTAAAATAAGATTTTCAAAAGTCTTAATTTAAAGCCAGAATGTCTCAAGTTGAGAGTTTCCAAAGTCTCAATTTCAAACTTAGAAATCTCAATTTAAGCCTTCTCAGAGTCCCAAGTTTTGATTTTGAACGGTCTTAATTTGAGGCCTTTGTCAGTCTCTATTTGAGACTTGAAAGTCTCAACTCGAGATTTTTAAAAGTTTCAACATGGAAACTTTGAACGTCTCAAGTTGAGATTTTTATAATTCTCAACAAAAACGTAATCTATTACGTATGTCAATACGTCGTTATAATCGAGTCATTATAACCAAGTGTTCATCGGAAATCTCTGATAACCCCCTTCCTGAGTAGCTGCGTGACGTTGCAATAGAGGAACCTTACGTCTCCGTCAAGTATATTTTATCTAAACCTCACTTAAACTCAATGAAATTTCTCCTCTGGAATAACATTTTTCGATTTCATTCCTTCAGGCTAATCGCTTGATTCTCAATTTTATTCATTCTCTGTTTTATAGCTTTGTCAGCGAATGGGGACATACGGAAATGGGTCAGAGTGACTTCACGGGATATACTTGAGAAAAAATTGACATATGATGACCACTGATGGATGAAATAAAATAGTAAAAAGGCTAAAGGCGACGCCAGGACCGCGCCGGACTTGGTTGAAACCTGGAATGATAATATGGGGCCAGGCCTGGGCGCCGATCTCGGCCCACCATTGGTTGCCAGTCATTGGCCAGGCTCAATTAAATATTACTTAATTAGATGAATATGATATCAGTGATTGAAATACAAGTAATTCAATCTTACTCCTGAGCATTCATAACAGATTCAAGGAAGAAAAGAAATCAATACCGGCATGCGATTGGTGCCGGACTGGCTACCAAACTGCCTTTGACAATTATCAATAATAACAAAAACAAGATAATCGACTTTTTTAGGATGATTTTTAGTTTTAATTGCGTCCTACCTACCAAACCCTAACGCAATCATCGCTGAAAAACCGATTTTCTTAACTTAAAATATTACCCTAACGTGGGCTCGAACCCACGACCTCATGCCTACTAATCCGACGTCCTAACCACTAGCCTACCGCGCAGTTCGTAATACCTCTATTTTAAATCGTCCATATTAATTCCACCTCGGTTTTTTTCGACTTGAACCTTTTATTATTCAGTTGATAGAGATATTAAGTGATTCAACTATAGTTTAATCGGTAAATTAATTCAATAATGAACAACAATAATAATAATTAGTAATTAAAATAATAATTATAACAATGATGATTAATGTTGAATGACGATTCTTCTTCTTTTCGTAATAATTAGCGAATAACATGTGACTTCAATACCTACAATGTTACCACTTATTTATGATTACACCTTTAAAATTTTACCCTCAAGATTCCACCCTTACCGTTCAACTCTCACAATGCTTTATGATTTTTTCACCCCTTTCCATTATTGCCATTTACCCCTTACAATTTTATTCTTCAGATATTACCCTTATGATTCCATCCCTATGATTCCATTCTCATCATCTTACCCTTCCGACTTAACCCTTACAATTGCTCAACGGAGCTGGATCCCAATGACCAAACTCCGGGCCACCGCTGGCTGGGGCTTGGTTATCGAGCTCCGGCATGCCAATGTTCGGCCAAGGCTGGGCCAGCTCTGTCAACCAAGGCTCGGTTACCCGTCCTTCCCCCGAGGGTCAAGCCTAGTCCCCAGGCATGGCCGAACCTCGGTCCAAGCTTGGCCGCCCATACCTGGCAACCCCAGGCTTGTGCCAGACTTGGCCCATTTTTCCAACACTGGCATTTCCTATCTGGGTAACGCAGCAGCTGACAGTCCTCAAATCCAATCCCTAAAAGAGACACATATCTTAACGTCATTTCTCAGAAGTTGTGTCGCACAGATCTCGAATCGTTATCGCAAATATCTCGAAAGCGTGTCGCCTCCTGCGTCTATACTATATGGACGTCCGTATGAAAAAGTACCACTTTGTCGATTCTAGTTTCCAGATATTCATGTTTTTGTTTCAGCAACTTCCATTTACAGCAATGTTAAATTATTTTTTTCATCATCTCCAGCGATGTCATTTTCGACCCTATGAGGATCATTTTGTGGTTAAAAATGTGTGGAATGTCATCAATATTATCGGACTATATATAAATCCATATCGACAAAGTCGTTCTTTTTCATCCGGACGTCCACATACAAAAAGTCGAACGATCACGGGAGTCAAACGAAAGAAACTTCTGATTACTTTGTCAGATTTATGATCGTTCGATCCTTGTGTTTATCCTCTCTGGCAATCCCCGTTGAACTACGTCATCATATGACTCTTGAGATTTCCTTATCTACCTCTATTATTTGCCTCTTGTGATTATTTGACCCTTGCAAGGTATGATGTTTGCAATACTTGACCTGTGCGGTCTCAAACTGAGAATACAGAATACACCAGTAATTCTTTTGACTTTTTCTTTTTATTAAACTATACTGATGGGACTAGACGAGACGAGACCGAGTTGAAAGTGCCGCGGGACAGAGGCGATACCAAGAATTTTGAATTTTTGGATATTACAACTTTTCGTGTTGTTTGGAATACCTAGAGTGTATTTATTGAGTTCTGCAATTCTATATTATGTTGATTGACTGATTAATTAATGCACAATCCTTCCATACCTTGAAATTACAATCCTTTGTTTCAATTTCATAATTCAGATTTACAGACAATCCTGAATACTTACCATCCTGCAGTTTTTCGATACATTTGGGATTGCATGGCCAAATATTTGGTGCTTCCGTTTTACACAGAGAACACAAAGTCTGAATAAGGCGTAGAGTGCCTCAAATGGTATTTTATATTAAGTAGATGGAAGTATATCAAATACATCAACTATAAAGTTTGACTCGTCCAATAACTGGCGGTTTTCCGCATCTGTGCATCGCGAAAATAGCAGTTATTTTGGATTCCTNCTCTGTCAACCAAGGCTCGGTTACCCGTCCTTCCCCCGAGGGTCAAGCCTAGTCCCCAGGCATGGCCGAACCTCGGTCCAAGCTTGGCCGCCCATACCTGGCAACCCCAGGCTTGTGCCAGACTTGGCCCATTTTTCCAACACTGGCATTTCCTATCTGGGTAACGCAGCAGCTGACAGTCCTCAAATCCAATCCCTAAAAGAGACACATATCTTAACGTCATTTCTCAGAAGTTGTGTCGCACAGATCTCGAATCGTTATCGCAAATATCTCGAAAGCGTGTCGCCTCCTGCGTCTATACTATATGGACGTCCGTATGAAAAAGTACCACTTTGTCGATTCTAGTTTCCAGATATTCATGTTTTTGTTTCAGCAACTTCCATTTACAGCAATGTTAAATTATTTTTTTCATCATCTCCAGCGATGTCATTTTCGACCCTATGAGGATCATTTTGTGGTTAAAAATGTGTGGAATGTCATCAATATTATCGGACTATATATAAATCCATATCGACAAAGTCGTTCTTTTTCATCCGGACGTCCACATACAAAAAGTCGAACGATCACGGGAGTCAAACGAAAGAAACTTCTGATTACTTTGTCAGATTTATGATCGTTCGATCCTTGTGTTTATCCTCTCTGGCAATCCCCGTTGAACTACGTCATCATATGACTCTTGAGATTTCCTTATCTACCTCTATTATTTGCCTCTTGTGATTATTTGACCCTTGCAAGGTATGATGTTTGCAATACTTGACCTGTGCGGTCTCAAACTGAGAATACAGAATACACCAGTAATTCTTTTGACTTTTTCTTTTTATTAAACTATACTGATGGGACTAGACGAGACGAGACCGAGTTGAAAGTGCCGCGGGACAGAGGCGATACCAAGAATTTTGAATTTTTGGATATTACAACTTTTCGTGTTGTTTGGAATACCTAGAGTGTATTTATTGAGTTCTGCAATTCTATATTATGTTGATTGACTGATTAATTAATGCACAATCCTTCCATACCTTGAAATTACAATCCTTTGTTTCAATTTCATAATTCAGATTTACAGACAATCCTGAATACTTACCATCCTGCAGTTTTTCGATACATTTGGGATTGCATGGCCAAATATTTGGTGCTTCCGTTTTACACAGAGAACACAAAGTCTGAATAAGGCGTAGAGTGCCTCAAATGGTATTTTATATTAAGTAGATGGAAGTATATCAAATACATCAACTATAAAGTTTGACTCGTCCAATAACTGGCGGTTTTCCGCATCTGTGCATCGCGAAAATAGCAGTTATTTTGGATTCCTTCGAATTTTGAATTCACAGGGAGCCGTACAGGGCCTAACCAACTTCCTCGTACTGGGTAATTACATAAAAGATGACTGTGTGAAAATTGAATGCCTACATTCAACCATAAATATGGCATACCGCTGTTGTCAAGCTCTCTGCAACCCAGGCAATAACACAGAAGCTGGCAGGAGTAACTCAGGAGTAACTTTCATCATCTGGCCAAGGATTGCAAGTCCCTGGACGATTTGTGCGGCCACTGCTCCGGAATCCATGAGTCTCGGAGATGCCCGAACAAGAACCAGCTGAGATCCACAAACTGCTCACTTGAAAAACTCACGGACACAAGACATTTGGCCTTCGATAAGTCCAAATGACCGATTTTGGCCCGCCAAATTGCTGAGAGAGCACGAGGCATTCAATTTATGCCCCATGTCCGATAAGAGCGCCAATGGTTGCCCGGAGGGAGGGGTGGGGAGTGACGTCCTGCCGGCGCCTTTGGGCGCACCCCTCTCACTAACGCAGTAGCGTACTTCCGGCCGCGATATTCATCAACGCGATAGCGAAGTAACCCGTCAACAAACTCCTATCAGGAGTGTACTCACCGATAATTCAGTAAATAATAATGACGTTGGAGTAATGGGTAATATCTCAATATCATCTTTCGGTGAGCAAACTGTTAGTTTAATTAATCTTGATCCTAGTGTCCGTGCTGCGTCAACATCTGCTGCAGTAGATCCTCCGTTGATCAAGTGTCCTCACTGTAATCGAGCCTTCAAAACCAAGCAGGGCCTTGGCGTTCATAGAGCGCATAGCCATCCCCAAGAGAACAACGAAATAATTGTGGTCGAGAAAACAAAAGCGCGATGGAACCCTGAACATCTTCGAATGTTAGCCGCTGCTGAGGCCAGAGCCCCGTCCACAGTCCGATTCATGAATGAATATCTGTTCAAGGAGGCTGGAACTGGAAGGACTCTGGAATCGTTGAAGCAACAACGCCATTCAGCAGCATATAGATGCATGGTGGAGCAGTTCAAGGATGAGTTTCAACGACTGGCAACTGTCACCGATGAACAACCCACCGAGAATCAGCCTTCAGAACCTAACTCAGCACCCCCGGAGAGTCCGACAAGATACGACCCGGAAAACTTACTGCCGCCTGCAGTTGAAAGTCCTAGGCACATGAACAGTGAAACCCTAATACCAGATGTGACCCAGTCTGTCTCAGGGATTTCCAACCGAGCCGAAGAAAGCCGTGTCCTCCTTCTTTGTGAAGAGATGGACTTCTTAGAAACTGCTGGTCGCAGCACTGTTGGTAGCAGAGCGCTACTTGCTGCGGTGCGTGATTCTTTGAATGGAATTGACCCCGGAAGGGCCCTAATGGAATGGCTATGCTTGCAGTTCCCTGACGCGGGAACCCCTGCAAACCAGTGTAGTAGTGGTCGTCGACAACATCCCAGAGTCCACCTATCCAAACGGAAGCAACTTCAGGCGAAGTTCAGGACCTATGGAACAAGAGCATGTCCAAAGCAGCCAGCAAGATACTTGACGGTGATGCAACCAAGGCTCCCCACCCAGACCTAGCAGCACAGGAACTTTTTTGGCGACCCATCTTTGAGGAGAAACAGGAGTTCCCTGCGGAGTCGATTAGCGCGTGGACAGTCAGTAAGTCGCTGAAGGACATCTTCAAGCCTGTTACGGTAAAGGAGGTGATTGAGTCCAGACCCGATGCAAAATCAGCCGCTAGTCCCGACGGCCTCAAAGCCGGTGATTGGTTGAAGAGAGTCCCGGAAGAGGGTCAAAACGATTATCTTTATCGTGATCCTCCATTCAGGTAAAATATCACCTTTGTGGAGGGACAGCCGCATGGTACTGATCCCAAAGGAAGAAGGAACAATGAACCCGGCAAAATTTAGGCCCATTTTCATCTCATAGGTCATACTTTGTCACTTGCATAGAGTCTTATCGAGTCGACTACTCGCGAAACCTCTTCTCGACGAGAGGCAACGCGCGTTCATAAAGGCCGACGGTCTCGCTGATAACGTGTTCGTACTTTCATCAGTGATCGCAGACGCTCGCAACAAGCTGAAAGAGCTACATATTGCTGCCATCGATGTGAAGAAAGCCTTTGATACGGTATCTCACGGAGCTATCGAGCGAGTGCTGAAGGATCAGGGATTCCCAGCAGAGTTTGTGAACTACGTAATGACCATGTACGAGACAGCGACAACAGTACTAGAAGTCGACGGTCGCATATCGCCTGCTATTCATCCCGGGCAAGGAGTGAGACAAGGAGATCCTCTCTCCTCAATAATCTTCAACATGTTCATCAACGTGATCCTGACAAGAATCCCTGGGATCTACGGCTACAGCCTTAATGATGAGCGTGCGAACACGTTAGCTTTTGCGGCTGATTTGGTCCTGATGACCGGATCCAAGAAAGGGCTACAGGATGTCTTGAACGGAGTAGTGGAAGATATGGCATAGCATGGCCTGTCACCGATGCCAAAGAAGTGCCTAGCGTTATCTCTGATTCCTTCCGGCAAGGAGAAGAAGATGAAGACGGTGACTGTGACGACATATAGAGTTGCGGGGCGGTATATACCACAGATAAGTATCTCAGATACGTGGAAGCACCTGGGCGTCACCTTCAGCCACAAAGGACCTATTGCACCGCGCGTCGAGATCGAGGACCATCTTATGAAAGTTACGCAGGCCCCACTGAAACCTCAACAGCGTCTAACCCTGCTCAAGATGTTTCTGCTGCTTTCTTCATTCTTTAGTTTTCGGTCGCTCCAACTTCGGAATGCTCAGAACATTGGACAGAGCAGTACGCAAGCACGTGCGTAGGTGGCTATCCCTTCCAGCGGATGTTCCAGTCGGCTTCTATCATGCCCCCATCGCGAATGGTGGGTTGGGGGTGATGTCATTCGAATCCTCCATTCCCGAGCTCCTACGGCGCCGTCTCCTAAACCTGACGTACTCGGACTTCTCCACGGCTAGGATGATCAGAAACCACGACTGGGTGATCTCGAGACTGAGATGGTGTGACATGGCGAGGGTCAGAAATACTGACTGGGCGAGGAAATTGCACTCTTCGGCGGATGGCTGGGAATTACGAGAGGCCAGACACTCCACTCTCTCCATTTCATGGATGAACGACCCGTACGTAATAATTCCTGCCAGAGAATTTATTCAGAATATGAGAACAAGGATGAACGCCCTTCCTTCGAGAGCAATGACTACGAGAAGTCAACAGCGTAAAGCGACTCAATCAATCAGGTGCAGAGCTGGCTGTGGTGAAGACGAGACAACAGCTCACATTTGTAAGGATATCTTCCCGGGTTATTCACCCAGGAAAAATCCAAACTACTTTTAGGCCATCTCTATCGCTCAATAGCCGGGCGCCAACCGAACCTTCACGGGAGGTCCGACGAAAACCGGCCTCTGAGGCAAACTCGTCTACTCAGAGGACTTTATGGCTGGACAATGGATAGTCCAGCTAACATCAGCGTGATACGGTAGAGTGGGCGAGGTCTACCAGGAGTACAACCGCCACATCTCCACGGCATTTGCAAGCCGCGGATTATGCCTCGCGGCATAAGTTCCCTACCGAATTAGATTCATCTTTCCTCCGGGGGGTCTCTCGACCCCTCCGGCATGCTTTCTCTTCCCGAGTATTGATACTCGGGAGAGTTTCCGAATTATCTGCGAATCAGCCGGGACTCCTCAGAGCCTGGGACGTTGAGAGGCTGATCTGACCAGGGTGGAACTACGTTACCCACGCTACGACCACCCACACTCTCAACCACCAGTTACCACTTTGGTCATCGCGCGTCACTGCCTCCGGGTAGTACTAGACCGTCGGCGTATGGTTGGGCCGACAGGAGGATTTCTCGACTCCAGGCCCATGGGCCCATACGCCTCGAATCGTTCCGCCGAGACTAGATGACGCCGGACACGACGAAGTCGTCACCTCGCGTTTCGAAATAACTCAGATTTACGCGCGGGGGATGCAGGGGCATCCCCCTATATTCGCCGCCACAGTTATGCACCAGGCTACGCTGAGTAAAACTCCTTACCATGGCTTCTTCAGCCATCCACCACTCCAGCACACCGAGAGATTATTTAAACCTCTCGGTTCAAGCACTCGCGTGCGACTAACTCGGAATCTTACTAGGGCCTTGCCTCCTAGTCTGGATATCTCGGCGACGATAGGTCATTCCGTTACCCTATCCCCACCAATCAACCCGACGGGATCACGGAGGTACCAGTCCTTTCACCTGGCCGTTGGTCCCTAGCCTACTCCGACATAGCCTATAGAATCGCCCAGTTGGACGGCCTGTACGTCGGCTCCGTTTCCCCTAGCACGTGCTGGGCGAATTCTAATACGGCGATAGTCTAGTAACGCCCACCAGTCCTCCAGGGGTCGCGGTTTCACCCATAACCGCTATGCCTTAGGTCTTTCATTGGTTTGTGGTTCATCTCATCTAGTCCCGGCTTCCTTCAGCCGCCTCTAAATGTCACTACTTAGCTCTCTTCAATAATTTTAAGAGTTCACATATCGTTTTTACGGGGATTTCAACTCGTAACGAGAAAATCTCGTTACACATTGTACAGAAGTGTGTTAGGACACACGGTGGGAGAATTCTGCGGCATAATGTGGCCTGCAACACGGTAGCCAGGCTCCTGGGGTTGAAGGGTTTCGAAGTACGTCAAGAAGAGATTTACTGCACAAGTGAGGGTGCCAGGAAATCGGATATAATTGCGGTCAATCATTCGGGAGCCTATATTATTGACGTACAGATTGTGTCGGTGGCTCGACCATTAGAACATGCCCACGAAACGAACCGTCTCGAGTATTCAATGAATAACGGCCTTTTGAGTTCTGTTTCAGAGCAGTTCCAGGTTCTTCAAGCCTGCGTTCGGGTATCCTCCTTAACGATCAGCTGGCGTGGTATATGGTGTGGAAAATCCGAAGAGTTTTTGAGATCATTGGGACTGTCCAAAAGATGTTTGAGAGGCATAACGACAAGAGTAATCCAGGGGTCCCATATTAATTGCAATAGGTTTAACGTCATGACGTCTGTTGCGAACCATGGTCGATGGCCCTGGAAACCATGTCGCACACATTTGGATTGAGAACTTATGTATATAGTATTGAAACATGGAAATAACGATTGCATTATATAGCTTCGTTTTGTTGTTTTCCACATACTTTATTTGTATTATATTTTCGCAAACATTATTCTTTCGGGCGGCAGGACCACTCGTCGGTCCACTTGTTTGACACAATGTTTGTACCCGTACCCATGCGGTTCATGGGAAATAAATTGCAGTACCTTATGGGTGCTGCATTAACTAATCAGCACAAACTGGACTTTTTGAACAATTGATTCATTCTAAGGAAAACAGAGTCAATAAGTCTCGAATAAGAATCATTCTTAAATGATATACTCACTCCGACTATGAGACTCCCTCTGAATACATTGCTTATTGTGGTTGCTACGACTGTTGTTATTACCGTGTGCCGCACAATTTTGATTGTGTCATTAATATACCTTGGAAAGAATTTTAATGTGGATTCTAAATCTTATGAATTAGTCCTGCAGACGAGAAAAAATTGTAAAATAACTGAGTTACCATATTATGTCCTGATGTGTGGAAATACACTCTTTAAGTTGTTGGTCATTGTTGACAATTTTCATTTTTTCAGCGAGAAGATCAAGTTCAATTATTTCATGCCATATGAGTATACTCAACTGAAAATGAAAATAGGCGGTGGGGTAACATTGGAAATACCCTGTGACTTGCCACAGAAAGATTACATCGTAAGTGGGATGCTCATTCACGGGAAAAGGAAACTGAGCTATAGTTGGAAATGGCTGGCCCGTTGCAAAAGGACCAAGTGCAAAACTCAGAGTTGCAACAACAGCCGAGATAGCATAGCCGAAGTGGAAAGCAGTAGTTCGTTTTACGTAATTTGTCAGTACTTCTTGTTCGTAGCAGCTTGAATCCTCAACAAATGTCTCCATTTTTTCAATTAAATACTGTGAATTCAACGTAATATTAATTTTAATTACTAACTATATACACTAATAAGAATATTTTTTTCGTCATATCTGCACGGAAAGTTCGGGAGTACCCCAAATGACGGGAGGAAAGTGGCTTATTCCATTCCTCGGATTTCTGTTGTTTTTAACGATCCTCGGAATGACATAAACCACGTTACTCCCTGCATTTACAGAGAAAAATCGAACTATACCGTGCAGTTATGACGAAATAGTATATTATGTCATTAGGTGATAAAAGTATTATCTGGAAAATGTGGCTTTCTAATCCGAGCCGAAGGCGTGTGGCGATTATAAAGCCACATTCGCCAGATAATGCTTTTATCGCCGTGTGATATACGCTATTTTATGTCGTTGGGCCCGAAAACCGCATTCTAACCGAGCGACGCGAGCATCCTTCATGAATGTCTCCATTCTTTCAATTAAATGCTGTAAATTGAACTTATCATCAATTTCAAGGATTAAATACAGTAAAACATATCTTCATCCAGATATTTTTTTCTCACACCAGTACTCACCTAAAATCGATGAAAATGAAATTTAACAATGATCATTTTCACGAAGACATGAATCAGGCTGATCGCTGCGCTCGCTATTTCAATGAATATTACAGTACTTTCCCGTCTTACCCGTGCTGTGCCGAGTAGAGAATATGTGAATAATATGAAGATAATCCAAAAAACCCACCAGCAGATTTGGAGACTTTATTTCTGTAAGGCATGTTGCTTTGGAATGCGGAGGCCACATAAATATAATCCAAGGTCCATTTCAAAGCCATTTAATTCCAAGCTCTGGAGTTATTTTTTCATTCATAATGATGCTGGTAATGAATGTCTATGCCTTTGGAAAATGAAACAGTCGATGAACTTTTATTATTCTCACGAAAAGAGAATGAGTCTTGGAAATGCGGTATCGCTCTTTTTATTCATTTGAATAGTAAGATAATTATATAACGCCAAAGATAATATCGCGTAAGATAATTTATATAGTAATTCACTGATTTACGTCTTGTTTTTCAATCAAGAGATATTTACACATTAGTAGTTCTTGATGATTCTCGGAGAACGACCAGGGATGGGCAGAAGAAAACACCCAATAACAAGAAAACAGGCAACGAGGCCAAGAAATTAGAATGTCCTGTTTCCTCAATTAGTTTTACCTGCGAGATTTTCTTCCTACATTCATGTATTCAAAAATGAATGCGTAATTGGCCCGCCGGTCATTTATTCACCTGCGTATCTCGTTACTTATTTAGGACCGATTATGAAGTACAATTTCCTTGAATCTTCATTTTCTTGAAATTAATCGGAAGTATTTAACGTCATAATTTGGAGAATAAACAAAGAACTAATGTGCAATATTCAATATAATTTGTCTAGCTCACCGTGAGCTGCCAAATACTACATTCTGATTTTTCGCGATCCATTCTCGGGTAATGATTATATTTATTATCTAAGGCTCAATCTAAGAGGTAGAAATAATTGATTTACCGAGTATTCGCAGAATAATAATCATATTTCACTGTGTGTATTTCTTGATGACGCCACTAGAAGCGTGGAGAACCGTTCGGGATAAACGCTAGTCCCTAAGACGGAAGTTCAAAATGACCATCGCGTTAAAGTCACGAATGTCAATCACATTATTTATATAAATACCCATGAACTATACAGTTCTGGCGCTTTCTCATTTGATTCACCATGAACTCAACAAAGTAATTATTAAATCAACAGCACTAACACTCTTCTCGTGCTTATCACATTCATTCGATTGACATAAAAACTTGAAAATTCAACTCATTTTTATTCATTGATTGAGGCTTGAGTGCCCATCGAAGCCAACAAAGAAAACATGGTCATGTCCAAAGTAATAACAAAAACTCAGTTCTAAACAACAAAAATTATTTCGTTTTTTAGGTATGTCTTATCAACTAGTAAAGCTAGCTTTCTAAATCAAATTGCTTTCAATTCCAAAAGAAATTTGCAATCCTGTTGTGCCCTTAGGAATGCCTCAGAGTTGAAATTTTCGTTTTTTGCATTTTTGTTTTCGTTTTTTGTCCGAGATTAGTCCCGGTCTCGTGCGTAGCCCTAATGTAACGATGAACTCCCGATTAGAACTGGGTTACACTCTGACTAAATCCTGACAGAACCCTAACTAAACCCGGATTGAAGCCCGGCTAAGCTTTGACTAAATCTTGATTGAACCCTGATTAAATGCCAACTAAATGGCAATTAAATTTAAAATAAGTATCTAAGATTCTGGCTACTAATTGGTATGACTGAGTCAGACGTATGTATAAAATTTTGTATTGATCGATTCAATACCCGTAGAAATTTCGTCGGTTTATCATCGGTTACCTATGAGATGCAACCGACATGACCACCGGTTCCAAACAGGTTTCGACCTACAAGGAACTCATGAAAACGTCACGTAGTTACCTCACAAGTTACTCATTATTATTAACAATTTGTCAATGATGAATAACTCATTAATTGCCATGGGAAACCATGCCCACTGATAACAATCGGTTTATACATGCAGAAAAATAAAAATAAATCACATTATCAGTGAGCGGTCACCCATCCAATTCCGAACCTTACTCGATGTTACTTAACTTTGGTGATCATCTGTTGTGCTGAAGTCCAAGTCCACTATCCTGTGATTCTTGGGAATATAACATTTAGATATTCTAGATAAGGCAAAGATTCGGATTCTCTGATGATTGACATATGATTTTGTCCAAACCTTAATTATGACCCTTCCCAATTAATGAACCTTATTTCTGACCCTGGTGACCCTTGATTTTTACCCTTTTGTGGGTGCGTCACTCCTGACCCCTGTGACTCTTATTTCTGATGTTTATTTTTGACTCATTTCGGACCCTCGTGACTCTTAATTTTGATTCTTTTTTCTGACTCTCATTCTTGATCCTTATTCCTGACTCGTGTGACCCTTATTTCTGACGTTCATTTTTGATCCTTATTTCTGACCCTTGATTTTAACCCTTATTTTTTACCCTTGATTTTGACCATTATTTAGGTTACTAATGGGTTCTCTGACAAGATCAGTTATGCCTGGCCGGACTTGGACAATAAAATGGCTTTAACACTTTATAAGGGACAAATAAGTTACAAAGGGGTTGTAAGGGGTTGCTATATAAGTTAGTCATCGGTGGTAAACTCATCTGTCACCCACAATGATCATCCCTACTAGTATTGTTCGGTTGGAACCTACAGGTATGAGTCAGTAACCTGCAAGAAACTAATAGGTTCCCAATGTACATTGGTGGCTCCCGACGAACTTTCTACTCGGGTACACCTTGGTGTAGAGCTCGATGTATCAATTATTTTGGCCTCTGGGGGCTTATTTTCGACTTTTCTTTCTATAAAATCGCAAAATGGCATATGTTATTTTTCTTCAGGGATAAAACTTTCTATTCTGTTGAATAATTTTTGGGCGATAATTTTTTATTGTGATAAAAAGATGTAAGTCTGAACAATGAACAGGTGAATCGGTAGAAAATCCCATAAATGCGTATCTCCGGCATGCACACATCTCTTTATTTCAATCCTCCCTCTTGAATTTTCAATTTATTTCTAGATAAACGAATTACAAAAAAGCGTAACTACGCTCTAAGCGTATATGTATACGTCTCTTTTATATTAGTTAAAATGCATGAAATCCATCAACTCATGCGTGGAAAAAAATTGTTCCTCTTTTATCATGGAATTTGAATATTTAATCCGTTCCCGGCTATATGCCGAGTGCTCCCAAATCGATGATTTTATTTTCCAGAATCACTGCATATGCATGAATCCAGCAGAAACGGATAAAGTGCTTCTGATGCGTTGCCCTTGTTTGGGAAAATCATTCTTTTTTTTTACAATTTTATATCGTTCCACGGACGAAAATAGCAATCTGATTTTTTCATTTTCACGCGATCATATTCGGACCACAATTCAGTCGGTTGAAAATTTCATTGAACTTCTACTGAAAATTCTAGTAGTTTTTGCCGATGGTAATAAAAAATTTGCCAACTTCCTATGTATTATTCTTTCCAATTGAAAATTTTTAATGAAGAATATTTTATTAAATACATGTATATATATATATATATAGCTAGCTAAAAATATCGATGTCGAAAATTTTCCTTCCAATTACTTGGAAAGAAAAATTGTCAATGTCAACAATTTTAGCGTCAATTAGAGTTCGTCTTTCGGCATAGTTCGGCGGTTATGGATTTGTTCATTGAGGCAAGTATTATTATTCATCCAATTATTGCCCAAATAAGCCAATATACAATTAAATAATAGGAAATGGTGGAGATTAGACTCATTATATCTTCTATTATTTATCTTCAGTATGATTTATTGAGTAAAAAATGATTATTTCTCTAATTATAGAATGGTAATACATTTTTCAAACAGCTTTCATTGTTGGTAATCGAGAATTTGATCGCATTGACTTATTTTTAATTATTCAATTGAATATTCACTCATGTGGGGGATGATTGCATTAATAATAGCGACTTTCAGTAACATATTATTTTTATCATTTATTATCTAATATTATTTTTTTCTTGTCCCACTGAAAAAAATAATAACCGCCGAACTACGGCTAAAGAGAAATTCTAATTGATGGCAAAATTCTTTTAATTTTATTAATAATTTTCGGTGAAAATTTCAGCTTTAAAAAAATAGCTTTTTCAAGACAATATAGACAATAGAAGACAATATTTTTAAGGGTTTTTCATGTTCTTTGAGTGTGCCAAAGAGCGATTTCATAGCTTGAAATCTCGCAAAAATATTGAGGCCAATTTGGAAAAAAAATTTGAACAAAAAATAGCTATTTTCAAAAAAATCATAACTCCCACAATTATTAATATTTTGCAATTTTAATTTTTTCAAAATTTTTGTCTAATCGTCATTTTTCCAAACAAAACTTTGAGATAAAAATCCCCGGAATCGACTTGTTTGGCTTGCTGATTTTACGTAGATCTGCCCACATACAATCTGTCAAACGGCTTGTCTCACGTTGCTTGCTAACCTTCTAAATTTTTTTGGAACCAAAGTAATTCTTTTCTAAATGAAGCAGATGCTGCCATCTCTCGGACTCCATCAACACCATCAGCCTCTGCCGATTACCAATAGACAGAATTTGATCGTTACCTCACGGATACTGCCTTACCAGCAGAAAGTCACTAGCTTTAGATAATTAAAAAAAAAGATTCCAGTGGGAAATTTGTATGAAATGTTGTGAAGGACCATCGAATTAGATATTTGAAAAATTCCCCTGCAGGTGAAAAACTCCCCTTCACATTCTGCCGAGATTTTTTTTAATTGTTTGTTTTCATTCGGTAGACATTCTTCATATGGCGCCAGTGGTAGCAGAGTGTCTGCAATCTCAACTAATTTTCCAACATGGCGTCGACTGGATTCTGATATCCTGAATGGCCGACAATTAACACACAAAACATAAGTTGTAACTCCCGTGCGTCGTTAGCGTCGTTTCCACACTGAGACTCAGTCTGTTATTTTTACCTACGTCGATTCCCTTGAAAACCGTCAAACTGTGGCCGCAACAGCAGACTATGGGCCCCAAGAAGCACAAAAAACATAAACGAGAACGACACGAAGGTGAGAAATACGTGAATTCGTTGGCGTTCCCGGGGAGACCGGGTGTTTTTTTTTGCTTCTGACAAACTCACTTTCTCTGTAAATTCGGTTACGCTGTGATACCTCATTTATTGTAACTGACCAACTCGGCAGTTTAAAAAAATTGGGTTAATGTCCAGAACAACTTCCTCATTTGTATCTAATTATTATTATTATTATTATATTTAAAATTCCTTCAATTGAATCATGATCGAATAATTTTTCTTTTTTTTCGTAAAATTCTTAATGAGAAATCCATTTGGAAAAAACTCAGCTTTTTTTGTTCTCTTCAATTGAAAAAAAAATATTGAAAATTCACGTCAGAGTTCTATTGCCAATAATTGCAAATTTTTGAGTTTCTGAAAAACAAAAATTTATATCAATTTGCTTAGAATTTTTTCGAAATAAATGATGCTCAAATAAATAATTTTTTTTAGAAAGAAAAAATTGGTAAAGCATTAATACAATGAATGAATATTATCAGGTTATTTGTATTCTTTCCAACAAAAAAAATTGCGGATGGGGAATTCCATTCAACGAGTTGACGAGCATCTGTGCAGTTGTGATATTGTAACGATTTCAGAGTTCAGCACATGAAATTTCACTGGTTGTACAATGAATGGATTATTTGTATCAATTTCTTGAGACAAAATTCCTTCAATTGAATCATGATCGAATAATTTTTCCTTTTTTTCGTAAAATCCTCAATGAGAAATCCATTTGGAAAAAAACTACCAGCGTTTTTTTCTCTGCAATTGAAAAAAAATATTGGTAATTCATGTCGGAGTTCTATTTCCAATAATAACAAATTTTTAAGTTTTCTGAAAAATATTTTTATATCAATTTGCTTAGAAATTTTTCGATGTAAATGATCAAATAATTTGTTTTAGAAAAAGAAATGGTAAAAAATTGACATGACGAATATTATAAGGTTATTTGTTTTCTTTCCAATTGAAAAAAAAAAATTAAAAATTGAAAATGAATATGGATCCTCTATTCTAAATAACTTAGTTGTTGGGTTTCCTGAAAAAAATTATATTAATTTGTGACGAAAAATTTCTAATCAATAAATGATCAAATAATTTTTTTCTGAAAAAAGTTATTTGAAGTCAATGATAATCTCATTCGATGGATTTTTTTTCTCTTGAATTGAAAAAAAAACATATGATCAAAAAATTGAAAACTCATGTCAAAGTGCTTACAGTATCTTCCAATTTTTAAGTTTTCGTAAAAATTATTTTTCATAGTATGAACAAAATTTTTTAATCATGGCTTATAGCTCGATGTATTCTTTTAAATGATTCAAAGAAGAACAATTCAAATTCATAAATTTCATGTTGAGGTGCTTGAGCATTCACCATCAGCTCACAGCCAGCAAACCATCCCTCTTCATTCGAAACACGTCAGATGAATTTCCCGGATTATGGAATATTCAATCAGTATCAGAATTGATTGATACTTGAGAGGAATATTATTAGCATATATCGAAGGCTTGAGAGTATAGCATTCCTAAAATCCTCGATATAATAAATGTGTAAGGATTTAATCAAATGAATAATGGCCCCTGGAAATTGCAATTTCATTTATACGGTTCGTAAATTGGAATTATAAGATTTAATTAAGGTAGTTTCCTGGAAAATGCACCTGAATGGAAACGTAAATTGCATTAATTTTCCGACGGTGAGAAATAAATGAGTGAAAAGTCTGAAATCAAATGAGAATGGAAAAGAAAAACGATAAAGACATTATATGGGAAATCAAATAACCGATGGTAGGATTCATTTTGTGAATCTAAATGCCAGAGCATTATTATTATTATTGTAACTAAATCGCACTGCATCCAACGAAATGGGTTATTTTAATGTGGTTATTCATATAGCTCGTAATAGAGCTTTCATTCAAACTTAAACTATAAATTTTATAGTATAATTTTATAGTACGATTTTATAGTATAAATGAATGTTTCCTTGATCAAAATAGAAACTTCATCAAATAACGGTGAAATCATTGTTTAGATGGTAAAAAGACAGAATTTATTAGTGGCTAATAATTTTTTATTTGGATCAAATTAATGGTTAATGAGTTTTTAACGGGATTTTTTTTTTCAACTGAATTATTTATTTCATATAAGTACAATACTTTCATTGAAATGAAGATGTCATCAATTCTTAGGTTACTATTAGAAAATCATTCACAAAAATCAAACCATTTTATCTTTATTCTGTTTGTTCTTGATGCTCTAGCTATATATTATTTTTCATCACGCTGTGACGAAAAGTGAACATTTCGGCACGCTCCGCGTTCCTAAAAGTACAATTTCCGCCACATTGTGATGAAAAATATTGTTCGTAACTCGTGAAAAAATGTTTTTTAGCTCGTGGGATTATATCACTCGCCAAAAAACACTTTTTTGCACTCGTTACGAAATATACTATTTCGTGTGCATGATAAAGTCATTGTTAGTAAATGGAACAAAAAAAAATGATAATGACTAATCCTCCTTCTTTCGGATTTCTTTTTGATTCGTGTTGCTTGCAAAAATTGGTCACAAAAATATTTCTGTCATATGGGAAATTCCACAGAAAACTGTTCAGTCATTTGGTGTCATGGTTCCCATTTTTTTTTCAAGTACTACCATGTTTTAATACTTCATGAAATATGACTCTATGTCAAATTTCAACAATCCGATTCGATTATTACACGAAAATCATTCCATTTCGTGATTTGCGCTTTTAATCTTTCAGTCTTTTTTACACTTTCAAATATGCTTTGCATAAGAAACTTTTGAATATAAGTGATTCTATCAAATAAAATATTGCCTCAACATTTTTGGTATCATTTTTATTTTCTCATCTTCAAATACAAGTAAAAAGAAGAAAAATGAGCGCTGCTGCAGCTCTATAAGTCAAAGATTGTCAAAGACATGGCAGATTTAATTTTTTTTCTTCAAAACTAAATTTTTCAATTGGAATGATGCAGTACTATAATTCATAAAAAAATATGCGGAACTATAGATTTGGTCGCAAATTTTCTGAATTTTTCCAAAAGAAATATTGTTTGTTTTTTGGTGGGGTTTAACGTCACAGCAACAGCTAAGTTATTAGTGACGTGCTCTCGACTCTTTCTTGTCATTAGAGCTTACGACTATTTTCTCTGTAACTTGTAGGCTACGATGTTATGACAGTATTTCAAATGAATGATCAGAATGTAATCACATTCTGGACAAAAATGTCTCTGGGATGGTGAGAATCGGCTGTAGTCAGTTAGGTTCTCCACACACGGGAAACTGTAGGTTGTATGTACATGATTCGAGCATGCTCAATTCTACTTTCTCTCGGTATTTTAACGTTTTATTTCAAACATTCTTAATGGTGTCCTTGTATTATTTGACTAAATCAAATAATCCAGAAATAATTCGCCGGTGCCAGGTTGCGAACCCAGGACCTCTGGCTTTGTAGGCGGACGCCTTACCGACTCGGTCATGAAATCCTTCATTGGTGCTGTGAAGCAAGAGGGGTAACCCGGGGAAAACGGAAAATTAATTTTTTCTTGTAAGTCAGTTTTTTGTAATATCTCGAAATTGAAGCGAGATATCGAGTTTTTTGCGAGAACCTTTTTTGTAGAGCAAAATGAGATCTATAATAAATGTTGTAGTGAAAACTTCGGTATCTCCCTCTAATTCGGAGGTATTCATCAAAGAATGATGCTAACGGGAAATTGGAAAATCACTATTATCATTTTCTTTTTGTAAAGTGCAGAATTTTTCCGGAAAAAATATATTGAAGATTTTTTTAGACGAATCACTTTGCCAATAAAAAAAAATTAAGTCTAAAAGCGCAACTTTACGAAATGGCATGATTCTCGGGCAATAATCGAGTTATACTGCTGAAATTTCATACAGGATCATATTAAAGGCGGTAGTAAAACCTTTCGAAAATTGAGAAAAATCGTAAACATGGCGCCAAAGGACTAAATGGTTTTCTGTGCAATTCCCATATGCGTCTACACATTTGATCAAATATTTATTCATTCAGTCGAAAGGCAGACAAAAAAAATTTCTTCTGTTCTTATTTCTTTTTGATTAAAATTGCTTGTAAAATTTCAAAAATTATGAAAACATGCAATTTACAGCGAAAATTGGACATTTTCCACTCCAAGAAAAGATTAGTCAATGAAATTGAACATGAAAGTTGAATTATTTCATCAGGAACCTGCCTTAATACCCCCAAAAATTGCAATTTCAATCCTACCTCTTGTACTCATAGTTTAAAATGGTGTACAGGATTATTGACTACGTTTTCACCACGGACAAACTGAGAGTGAGGTTGGAGTAGAAGTTAAAGGGTGACATTGGAAAAATATAGAAGGTTGCCATAAAGCAAGAAGCCCGACCGTGGAAGTAAGTTAGGGGTAACTGCCGGAACACCTCAGACTAGTTCTTTTTTTTGTTGCACGAGAAACTAGACTGTGCTTCGGAAATTATTCTAATGTCCCCAAAGTATCCCTGAGCCTTAGTATGTGTGGGTTATTCTGCCAGATTCTGTTCGCAAATTCGGCCACTAAATTATCAGTAGATTTTTTTCCTCTGTTAATTAATAATTGAAAAAAACGGGAAAACAACTCTACTATAAAAAAATTCCATTTCGAGGCATGGACTCCCAATTATTCACGTAATTTCTCCTGAAAAGTTTTCAAAAAATGAGAAAATGTTTCTGGATCAAATTTTTTTTGAATTTTTGTTTTACAATTTACGTTCCATTCCTGATATTTCACGTAAACTTATAGAGATTTTTGAGAGATGACTATGTGATTTACAAAACATTTCGTAGATCATCTGAATATTTCCGAAAGAAAAACTGTGGAAAAAATAGAGGCCAGAATTGCGTATAGAATTCGATGGAATATCCCATCCATATTTTTTTATATTATTCTACATACATTTGTCCTTTATTTCCACACCGGTTGAAGTACGACACAATCAATACTCACCCAGTGTTTTTCCTTACCAATTTCTGCTTGAAAAAAAAAAATTAGACTCCACCAGACTCAATTCCATGTTGCACTTCGATCAGCAAAAAAGAAATGAAATCGATAATCGAGAATAAAAACTCTTTCAACTGGCTGTTTTGTTTAGTGGCAGAGTTGCCACGTTCGCTTTTGCTTATTTATTTGAATCTTTTGAGAGGTATTTTCAATTTCAATAGCGATCAGTATATTCGTTATATCGTACCCCAAAGGCACTAATTAATCAACATCTATGATTTCTTTGTGAAATTGAAAATGCTGACACAGTGGATTAATCTCCAACTGAGTAAATCTACTTCCAACTCGCTTCCAGTTCGTTGAAAGTGAAGACAAAGGCCATTTACATTTACGTCTAGAGCCAGCTTTTTCAATACTTCTTCATGCTAATATCTGATCATCCAACCCTCATTATTATTTATTCATTAAAACAAACTTTTCGTTCATTAGCTTCGGCAGCTCTACCCACTATAACATACTGTATTCATGCTCGATCTCATTGCTCTGTACATTCACCTCAAAACGCGCCCTGGTTGCATGCACATAAAATTGAGGAAAAAGTTTTTATTTCGTTGGAGAAGAAAATCAGCTGAAGTCCGAGAAAACAAACATTGGATTCATCAATTCATAATTTTTACAAAATTTTTTTCAACCTTTCTCCATTACCAAAAAACTTTTTTCTCACCGCACACCATCCAATTGTCGTAGACCCTAGGCGCTTCATCCACCACAAATCTCTTTAAAGTCTTGTTGAAACCCTCCCCCAAACAAATGATACTCTCTCAATCCAACAGACCTCCTAACACCGGACAAACCACCAGCCCTAAAACTAATCCTAAAAGTTGGTGGCAGCAGCGGTACTCCCGAGTACGGTAACGACTCCCCGAGTCAATCAGCCATGCTCTCCCAACAGTACCAACAGTTGGGTATGAATTACTCAGTAACCCAAAATGAAAATGAATACGACAGATACTTAGCCGGTCACAAAAAGTTAAAGAAGAAAAAGAAGAAGAAGGATAAACGCCACAAGCACCACCACAAGGACAAGAAACGAAAAAGAGAGGAATCCTCTCAGGAGTCAGTTGGCGATGCCGATGAGAGCCTTCTTGAGCTTCCGGCTAAAGTCGCTCATCTGGTGCCGTCGAAACTAGCGTCAAGTAGCTCCCTCTCGCCTCATCGAGAACCGAGAACATGTGTGCTGAAGAAAATAGCGGAGAAGACGCCTCTTCAGAGACTTCTGGAGCACCTTCTCCGCTCGATGGAGAAGAGGGATCCTCAGCAGTTCTTCGCCTGGCCAGTGACTGATAATTTCGCCCCAGGATACTCCCAGATCATCACCAACCCCATGGACTTCAGCACAATCAACAAGAAGATCGAAGACAACATCTACACAAATGTCAACGAATTTGTGGAGGACTTCAAACTCATGTGTGACAATGCGATGGTCTATAACCATCCTGAAACAATCTACTACAAAGCGGCGAAGAAACTCCTCCATGTTGGTTTGAAAATGGTGACACCAGAGAAGTTGAGGCAATTGAGACCGGTGTTGACCTACATGCACGATATCCCAAGGGACGAACTAGGCTTCGAACTTGGAGTGGAGGACCCCAATAATCCCGATGTTCTGGTGACTGAGGAGCAGATCGAGAAGGAGAGGGAACAAGAGGAAAGGAATGAAGAGGCTGAAGAGTTGAGAAAGGAGCATCAGAGGAAGATGAGACTTGCGAGTTTAGGAAAGTTTGAAGCGATTCCAGACGATCTCACGCCGGATGAGATTCTCAAGCAGGCGAGGAGTGCAGCTAAGACAGCTTCGGACAAACTATCAATGAAGAGGATCAACTCGAAGATGGGATTTTTGAGACAGAAGAAGGATGGAACCACCAGTCTACAGATCATCGTGCATGGAGATGGTGTCATCCCCGGGACTAATCAGCGACCTGTCTCCCTGGGTCAATTAATAGGAAAATTAAGCCATGGAACGGGATCTCTTGCTGGTTTCCGAGAAGACAGGAGGAATATGTCCAAGCCTGTTAAGCCACTTTATTACGGAGCTTTCGGATCTTATGCACCGAGCTATGATTCAACTTTTGCGAATCTCACGAAGGAGGAGACAGAGCTGGTTTATTCGACTTATGGAGATGAGACTGCAGTGCAGTATGCTGAATCGATTCTAGATTTCGCAAAGGATTGTGATTATACACTAACGATGGTTGATGATTTATTGGATATTCTGACGAGTGGGGATCACAGAAAGACGAAGAAGTTGCTGGAGGAGAAGAGAAGACTGAAAGAGGAGGAGGAGAAGATCAAGCACCTGTTGGAAAAACCTATTCAAGAGGTCAATAGGAACACACAAGTGGAGAACGTGAAGGTTGATGTCGATCAACTGAAGACGCTTTCGGAGCTGGGGATTGATGTCAACTTTTTAGAAGAATACGGTAAGCTGGTTCTTCATCTTCGACAACTTCATCCCATTAATACTTTCCAAATTATTGTTACAGAAGAGGAATTGAAATCAACTGAGGAACGCGCAGCTCTTCAGTCTCGTCTGGACGACACATCCCAGATGTTGGGTCGTCTGAGGCAAGCCCAACATGATCGTCTGTCAGCACCTCCTCCGGCGCACTTGTCCAACGTTCCCAAGGCACCAGAGGTTGAAACAGCCCTTGCTGAGAAGATCACCGATAATTTAACAACAATCGCCAAGAAGTTACCTCCATCAGCGATTGCCCCAGTGGACGGCCTTCGACGTGCCATGGGCATCGCTCCAGTCGGTGGACCGGAGCCAATGGAAGTAGAACCAATTACTCACAACCCCACGATTGTAGCTGAAAGCACTCTTGTACCACAAATCAACAACAATCAGGTCTCTAGCATGATACAAACAGCGTCACCAATGCAAACCACCATCATGAGTCCTGGTAGTCAAACAAATCCAATAATTGGCATAGTCAGCCAATCGCAAACACCGATGCAGATCCAAATTGGCTTATCTCACAATCAGTCTGGGTTACTGGGGCCGAATGAGTCCACTGGAGTTCCAGATCTCGAGTCTGAATTGAGGGAATTTTTGGAGAGTGATCCCACCCTTGGGCACTCACCTTTACACGATGACAAAACTCTCGAAGACATTTTGTCTGAGTCTTAACACTTGTTACTTTGGAATTATGGTAATGAGAGGGGAATTGGGGGAAACTTCCAGATTTGGGTTGGAAAGTTACTTTTGTATTCTCTTGTCAGTTGTAAATTTATAATTGAGGTACAAGTTGATGAGAGTAAGGAATGGCTTCATTAAGGAGTAGATTCCTTTTGTTAATATTAAATGAGTCGAGAAACTCCAATTTTTTTTCAATTAATTTTTTTTTGTTTACACCAGGTAGATGTAAAGGTGTGTATGGCGTTGGATAAAAATAAATGAGTTTTTTAATTATTTAATTGTTATCGTTGTTTTGTGTTGTTTCTTTTATTAATAACACATTCAACTATTTTTATTTTCACCAAGGAAATCAAATAAAAAACTTGGAAAATTTGAGCTGAGGAAATTCTATAGAAAATATCTCAACGAGATAAGTTGTAGAGAAAACGCGAATTCTCTTGACGTTTTTATAGAATATTTTCTATTGAACATTTCAATAGTCAACCAAAAACTAATAGAAAATTCATTGGAAATGGCATAGAATTGTCCAGTGAATTCCCTAGGTTTTTCTACCGAATTTTGTCATACGTGTTGTCCATTGTGGATTTATAACTTTTTGGGGACATGACATAATAATATGGATAACCGGGTAGATGTCCGGGATCATTCACTTCACCACCTTCTTTCTAAAAATCATTTTCAAATTAAACTAAATTGAGGTTTTTCCTTATAAATTCACGAGCAAGACTGAAAGTACTTATCGATGGCTCCTAACGGAAACTACGTAACTCAAAAAACATTTCCAAAACCACGTATCTCAAGATTTCGTTCTAAACTCAAGTATCTCACGTGTATTGACTACAACTTTGTATTTTAGAGGAGATGACCGATACCAAGTACCTCAGTAAAAATTCAGAAACACGTAACTCAGGAGCGCTGATTAATCTTCGTTTAGTTTCGTTGGTGACCTATGAATAAAATTCGGCGCTCCTATCCTTTGCTCCTAAATTTTTGCAGGTTTTGTTGTTGCTTGAAGAAATCTGGTCTCTATGAATCAAGTCTATCAATCTTTTAAGGATCAGGCTTAGCTGATCCCTAGTCACCCACTCATACAGAACGCTAATGCCGAAAAACTAATGTCGATAAGTGGAAAAATTCTCGTAAATATTAATGAATAGAGTGATAAAGAATCAATTGGATAAAATGAATGAGTAGTTTCAAAATGATTCACCAATCCCTTCATTATCCAACTACATGAAAAATTAATGTTAAAAGAAGTGAAATGACAACAATTTACCAATTACTGAATTGATTGAGTATTCGCAAAGCCATAACAGGTTTGGTTTTATGACAACTGACGACCGGTATGTAATATTCCCCAAACAAGAAAGTATATGAAAATATCCGTAGGAACTCTATGCAAGGAGATAAAATAATAATCGTAAAGGCATTGATTGAGTTGGGCGGTATTTAATCGGAATGACTGAGTTATGTATTTTTTAATTTTCTCTGAAATACTTGGTTTTTGTCATCTCCTCAGAGATACAAAGTTTCAGTCAATATTGTTAAGATACTTGAATTAAGAACATCTTCACATATTTGAGTTTGAAAATGTTTTCTGATTTACGTAGTTTCCTTTAGCAGCCGTCGTTATGAGGAGATGCTCAGGAGTTCTATGGAGGAATGCTCTAATCGGAACCTTTTTCCTAATCCTCGGAATTTTTACGTCGATTTCGAAATAGCTATTTTTGATGCTATTCGCCCAAATTTTTGGTAATCACGTAACAATCCGAAGCTGTTTTTTTCAGCACATCAGAGGACTTTTCGCAAGAGTCAAAATCTGGGGTTGACGCATTTGTATAGCAAAGTCGAAATTCAACGAATTTTGAACTATATTGAATAGTGTAATATTTTTATGTGAAAAATATGTTGCCAAAGCCGTGAAGTATCACGAGGCAATTAATTGCACGTTGACGCTGGCTGAGTCAATGAGACGATGGAAAAATGGGACGGAGATGGGATTCGAACCGGGCATAGTAGTCAAGTTTTTTTCTGGAAGAATTTTGGTTTGAGGCATTCACAATCTTGGACAGCAGTACACTTGTCGGCCAGTTTTTGGGATAAAAAAATCGGTATACATCCATCATATTTTTCAAATGAAAATTTACTAAATGACAACAGCCCTAATTGAATCTCCATAATTCTCACCAATGACATCAATTCAACTAGTGAAATAAACCAATTCAGGTGAGATAGAAAATATTTTCACAACGCCACGAAATTTATTCAACCCACAGCTGATAAATGCAATTACAATAACATGGACAACATTTACGAATGTACACTTAGTAACAGTCGTGATTTCGGAGAGAGAATTGTGGGATTCATTTTAGCTACAACTGTTCATTTCACCTCTGGACATGACCCATTAGCCACGCCATTTCTCTGTGATTGTGGAGAGTCGTGTGTGCTCTCCATCCTCCCCTCGTCCTCCTCTGCCCTTGGGTCACAGCCCGCCTGGTAGCAAGTGCTTTGTACACCTGGTTGGGCTTTTAATTTCATTCGGCATTAGAGAGTACCCTCTGTGTTAAATTCCAGTATAATCAGAAACATGCATGTACATTAAAAAGAGAACAATTGTATTCATGATGGCTTCATGCGGGAGTTGTGAAAGATGTTATTTCTATTTCATTACGCGACAGTTTTAATCTGAATCCATCTGATTGAGTAACAATTGAACGGGAATTCAATGAGAATTTTGACGTGTAATTCTGCTTTTTCATGTTTTTATAGTTGGATGCAATACGGTCACTCCGATTAAAACGGGTATGGAATCCATAATTTTATTATTTGGGACTAGATTCGAAAAATGAGAGCAATTATTTCGTCGATTAATTTTCCAATTGTGTACACTCAAATGAATTAATATGACAATGAATGTTCAAGAGAAACTTTTCGTTGAACTGAAATTAATTCCAATCGAATTTTTGTATTTATTCTTTCAATGTAAGCGTGAAAAAAGGTTACGGAAAAAAAAATTGATTCGAAAAAAATGGGGAAAGGACTTTGGGAAAAAAGGCTGAACCTCAACGACCCTTGTGGCTCCTTTCTTTACCCTTATGATCCTTGTGACCCTTGTGACTGATCTTTTTTGTGATCTTTTCGATTGACCCTCCCTTGTGATTCTTATGACCTTCCTTCTGTCTTTTTGTTCGATTTTTTTTAACTTTTTTCAAGCCATTTAATTTACAAGCAATTTAATTTACAAATTTGATGTTTGAAAGTGTTCAAATCTACAGTGCAGTTTATAGTTATCCAAATAATTTCATCCTTGTTGTTCCTTTCCAAAATACTCGTCGTGATGAGGAAATAAAAGGATGCATCGCGAAGAGAAGATGCATCGCGAGGAGAAGAGTAAGAGAGAGAGACGAGGAGGGGAGCAGTTGAAGCAAGAATTAATGCTGTATCAAAACTGAATTAAATTGGCCGTAAAATTGATTATATTTCAAAGACTATTTTATAGGGAGAATTGAATTTATTGTTTACTTCATGTGGTATGCGAAATATGATTTTTTCACTTGTAACAGATTTTGATGTTATTTCATTCGTCATGAACACTCTTTACCATGATTTGTATTGGCACGGCTGTTTACATTGGTAATATACTACAATACACCGCTCAATTGATTTGACCGAAAAAATTTGAAAATTTTCGGTAACTTTATACATTATTGTTCACTGTATGATTATTATGGAATGGTATAATGTGATAGAATCCAAAATTCAAGGGAAAATTGCTCCAGGTAAAGATGAATCAATTCCTCTCCTCTACAACACAATATTGTTAAATTGTGAAAGCAACCCCTCTCCGCTTTTAACCCAGGAGTCATGTCGAGGACATCGCGATGCGTCGGCTCCTAACGAGAAAAACCTAAACAACACCAGAAACCCCGGGACTGGAAACGCGTTTCCGTTTTCGTTTCGTTTCCGACCTTGCAAAGGAAATGAAATAATAACGTTATTGCGGGAAACGAAACTGGAAACGAAAGTCGAATAACGTTATTGCCGGAAACAAAACTGGAAACGAAAGTCGAATAACGTTATTGCGCGAAAGGAAACTGGAAACGAAAGTTCTATCACATGAAAACAAGTGGGAAATTGCTCTTGTATTGTATACAGTATAGTCATTTTTGCTAATAAATTAGCAATATGTTTCCGAATGGTTATTTTGCACATGATTTGTTTGTACCAAATATAATTCATTGTTCTTCTAGGACGAAGATATTTTTGTCGTAATCTTTTTTTCGGTTCGCACGAAGAAACCTTGGAGATTAGCGTAAAGAGGAAGATTGGCCATATTCATTGGAAGAAAAACATAGCCTTTCATAAGATCCTCATAGGACACCCATAGATATTTCAGAAGACACCCTTGGACCACCATATAACCCCCATAACATAAGATTACGACAAGACCCATGAAACCCCATAATACCCCCATATAACCTCTATAAAACCCCACTAAAACCCCGTAAGACCGCCATAAGACTCCCACATGACCCCTACAGGACCTCCATAAACTTCGAGAGACCCCCATAGAAGGAAAATTTTGAAAACTTTCGAAAAATTTGGCACAATTAGAAAGTTTTTGAAAATTTTTAAAAATTTTGAGTAATTTTGAAAATTTGGAAAAGTTTTGAGAATTTTGAAAATTTTGAAATAATTCATGAAATTCGATAGATCCGTAATAAGAAAATACATACATAGATACATACATACATGAGCGAATTCGCCAATTCTGTATACGAAAAATTGCTCCAAAATTTTAAAAGTTTGTCGACATTTTTCATCGGAAAGTATAGTCTAAAAAAAGGAAAGAAAACACAAACGAAGTTCTCTAACTCAATTATTGGCAGAGATATTGAAGACTGAATATTTTTTTCTTCTAAAAACTTTTGTTTTTCAACTCTAATTACAACCCAATAAGAATTAAGAAAAAATTGAACCCATTATATTTGTCAGAAATTTTCTCAACTTTTAGAACAAAATATAGGAATAATTCTGATATGAAAAACTCAAAAAGAAACTGTCATTTAATGAGGGGCTGGTCATTTCTCAATCGGGTGGCTCAGAGATTCCCATAATGAGAGGATTTCCTGTGATTTATTAAATGATTTTTGTGATTTCTCAATAAGAATTGGAAATCATGATTTTTTTAAATTTTTTGTGATCCCATGACTTCTAGTAGATTCTGATGATTTCTTAATTTTAAGAAATCACTCGAAAAATCATTATTTTGGGGCCAAAGTTCTAGTTTCGTTTCCGGCACTAACGTTATTCGACTCGTTTGCAGTTTTGTTTCCGGCCATAACGTTATTCGTCTTTCGTTTCCGGTTTTGTTTCCGGCGGTAACGTTATTGAACTTTCGTTCCCAGTTTCGTTTCCGGCAATAACGTTATTCGACTTTCGTTTCCAGTTTCGTTGCCCGTAATAACGTTATCCCAATTTCGTTTCCAGTTTCGTTTCGGTTCTACTTTCGTTTCCGGGAACGAACGGCAAAAACGCACTTTCGTTTCGATACCGCATTTGGTTTCCAGTCCCTGCAGAAACCCTACAAGACCATTACTACGCTTTTCCGACGAACAATTCCTAAGCTGTCCTTCTAACAGCAAAAAATGCGAATATATTAATATCAATTGTGTCCAAATAGTTGTGAAATCTTTGAGGATATATACCTACACACTACTACACTTACAGATGTAATTCAGCAATGAAAATCCATATTTAATATGACAAATTATTCACTTCTGGATCTATGGATTTGTCGTCAGAAAGATGTTGAATAAGTTCCAGTCCTGAAGCAAAGTCAAATCACACAAATAACAACTCGACAGTCATCCTGAAGACTCAATTAATCGCACCATCAAAACACGACTGAATAAATTCTGATTTGTGTGTATAAACTCCCACCACAACACATTCCAGAGGTCTGAGATCTGTGTGTTGGAGAGCCACCTTTTTAGAATTCGGATCATTATTTGTACTGATTATAGAAATATGTTATATTAAACAATAATTTGCCAGGAAAAGTATTCAAATTATAATCACAATCAAATTACTTAGGTATTTGCGGCAATATTATTTTTATTGTCATAAATAAACGATCAAATAATTCACACAAAATGTCGAATAAAGATGGCAAATATCAAAAAATGTCTTTCAAAAAATATTCACTAAATAAATCGCAGCAAATTAAATTTTTCCATAAATCGTTGTCAATAGTATCTGTCAAGCTCATCGGAGTATATCGTCAAAATTAAAATGCTATGCTTAAAATTATGAGTTCGTCAGATAAGAAAAAGATTTGTAACTAAGAATATCAATGCCATTAACTAAGAAAAATCAGTCGAAATTTGCACTTGGAAATATAAAATAAAAAATCAAATGAAATATTACGCAACAGAATTACAAATAATATCGCCTGAGAAATTGGGAGTTATCTCTCTAAATGCTCGGTGAGGAAAGAGGATGACTCCTCTTTCCCAAAGATGTCTCAGCCTTGCTATCCCCTCTGCTGACATGTTCATTTGAGTCATGGGAGAGATTGATGAGTGGGGATAGGCATAAGGTGTAATATTCATTTCAATCATCGCTTTATAATATGAAGCCTTATACACATCACATGATAAACCATTGAGTTTGATGCATAAATTATTGAAATTTATTTGAGTCATGTATTGTTGTAGATTACCCTTACAGTTATTGCGCGTTTTATCGGTGTCGTTGTTTACATTCGCTCTTCTCATCAAAAATATTCATTCAAAAGATTGCGGGAACAGAGATTACTGAATTAATTCAATTTGTCAAGTTATTTTCAGGTGTGCGGTTGTTTTTCCGAAAATCGGTTTCAGAAAAGTCCCCTAAAAAATAATCCCTCGATATCTGTCTCATAATTAAAGTGAAGTAAACAGAGAGAATTTATCCTTTGATATGTGTCTCATGGCCTTTATATCCTTCATGCACACGAGAATAAAAATACTACTACCCTATTTATCTCATGATATACTTTTGCTCCAATTTGAAGACTGAAAAAGTCTATACATTCATGATTAAATAAATTAATAAATTGATTGATCGAGGCAAAAATTAGTACCTTAATAAATTTATAAAAAAAAGTCTCATGATGACACTTGACTTCTGAAATATCTCACAATGCCTGATAGGTTTCGTGACTTGAATGCCTAAAATGGTGAACACAATCTATTCTGATACACATCATCTAAATCCAAATTACTGGATTGAAATAGAATTTACCGAGAACATATCCGAAATATATCCACTATATACTATAAATATATGGGGACTATACTTGGAGTACACCCATCATATATCGTCACCATAGAGTGCTGTGTTGTATTCTGTGTGCTGTGACGTAATTTCCTGAGGTTCACGGAACCCTCAATCCACTACGTAGCCCTTCGACGTACGACCACCCTGAAACAGCAAATAAGTCGAGCGCCAGGTCGTTATTACCAGAACGACCACTGGAAGGAAACGAATAGCCAAAACAAAAAAATTTCCTGAATAATCCCAAGCTTCGAAGCGGTGTCCTGCTAGCTCCGACCGAAGAACGGCGTGAAGGTCACTGGTGAAACTTAGGTTAAAGTATGACTAGGTACTGACCATATAAATAAAGTTAACTCAAGATTGCGGGGGAGAAATCACAATATTTAATCAGACTTAGATGACTCGATACAAATAAAATAAATCAATTTTTTTTTTGAAAACCCCCTTCGGTTGTTTCGACCGATCAACGGTCATGAGGCTTCGATAGTACTGATTCTACAATTGTCCACGGAATAAAAGATTCTGATAGGAAAATAAAGAAGTAATCTACTTAGTCAATTTAGTCAAAAGAGATTCCGATAGTTAAATCGAAAGATCTAACCACCTCAACAGTCAAGAATAACCAAAGTCAAAGAGAAAGAAAATAAAACCAGAATCAAAATATCGTCAACAATAATCATGTAGATTGAACAACACTGAACGATCGAAACCCAAGAATTCATCTACGTGACAAGTAACGCTGGCTGTCCGACACAAATACGAAAACTCGAGACAATGGGCCAGCGAAACGAAGCAAGGTCACGAGACACAAAAGACCTACGTTCAATGTCCTTCACTGAATATTCACCGACAGAGAGAGCGTTCATCTAACAC